>NC_081552.1:38977161-39112501 GCF_963082655.1 Stomoxys calcitrans
AATACCTTTCAAGTGAGCCCTCTTTGGCACAGTCGGTTAATATGTTCAGTTTGGGGGGGTATCAACATCGTGCTCCACTCTCTTTGAAACCAAATTTGTCATGGTCAGGAAATACTGACCATACTCATATTTGGGGGTCGTTATATGGGTGGGACGGCGTCTAGACTTCGCATGATCCCGAATGTTGATATCAGATTCATGCTATACTCCTTAAGATCTTTCATTTGAGCCCCTTATTGCTATGGTCCGTAAATATGTCCCATATAGGGGTGTTTTCGGGGGTAGGGGGTTCGCCCAAACACTTGGTCCCAAATTTGGATATCAGATTCGTATTCAACTCTTAACTATACTTTATTTGAGCTCTATATTTCCATGGTCATTGAAAAGTTCCTGTATGGGGATGTTTTGGGGGTGGGGTGGGATGGGTCCCTGACTCCATCTGGGAGCCATTAATCAAGATCGAGGTATCATCCCTAGCATTCGCTTTTCATTCATCCTCCATGGAAAATGATTCCTGAATATGCTAATCAATATCATCCAGGATGGAATTGTGGTCGCATCTGTCTTCGCGACCTTGGCGGCTCAGTTTGGAATATAGGCCCCAATGGGCTGCATATCAACCATCGTCTACAGACCTGCCTTCCATACGAAACTCAGCGCTCCTGTGACTCCGATGCAGGGCAATCTATGCACCTTCTCGAACTCCCATTAGGGGCCTCAAATCGCTATTATCCACATTCCTCCACCATACCAGTGCTCCGTAGATCAGTACAGGTCTCACAATAGCCGTATACATCCAATAAATCCTCTTGAGGGCTACCCCCACTTATTACGGAATATCCTCATGCAGGAGTAACAAGTAAAAGCGTGCTAAGTTCGGCCGGGCCGAATCTTATATACCCTCCACCATGGATCGCATTTGTCGAGTTCTTTTCCCGCCATCTCTTCTTAGGCAAAAAAAGGATATAAGAAAAGATTTGCTCTGCTATTAGAGCGATATCAAGATCCGGTCCGGTTTGGACCACAATTAAATTATATGTTGGAGACCTGTGTAAAATGTCAGCAAATTCGAATAAGAATTGCGCCCTTTGTGGGCTCAAGAAGTAAAATAGAGAGATCGATTTATATGGGAGCTGTATCGGGCTATATACCGATTCAGACCATAATAAACACGTATGTTAATGGTCATGAGAGAATCCGTCATACAAAATTTCAGGCAAATCGGATAATAATTGCGACCTCTAGAGGCTCAAGAAGTCAAGATCCCAGATCGGTTTATATGGCAGCTATATCAGGTTATGAACCGATTTGAACCATATTTGGCACAGTTGTTGGATATCATAACAAAATACAACGTGCCAAAATTCATTCAAATTGGATAAGAATTGCGCCCTCTAGAGGCTCAAGAAGTCAAGACCCAAGATCGGTTTATTGACAGCTATATAAGGTTATGGACCGATTTGAACCATACTTGGCACAGTTGTTGGATATCGTAACAAAACACGTCGTGCAAAATTCCATTCCAATCGGATAAGAATTGCGCACTCTAGAGGCTCAAGAAGTCAAAACCCCAGATCGGTGTATATGGCAGCTATATCAGGTTATGGACCGATTTGAACAATACTTGGCACAGTTGTTGGATATAATAACAAAACGCGTCGTGCAAAATTTCATTCCAATCGGATAAGAATTGCGCACTCTAGAGGTTCAAGAAGTCAAGACCCAAGATCGGTTTATATGACAGCTATATCAGGTTATGAACCGATTTGAACCATACTTGGCACAGTTGTTGGATGTCATAACAAAACACGTCGTGCAAAATTTCATCCCAATCGGATAAGAATTGCGCACTCTAGAGGCTCAAGAAGTCAAGACCCAAGATCGGTTTATATGGCAGCTATATCAAAACATGGACCGATATGGCCCATTTACAATACCAACCGACCTACACTAATAAGAAGTATTTGTGCAAAATTTCAAGCGGCTAGCTTAACTCCTTCGGAAGTTAGCGTGCTTTCGACAGACAGACGGACGGACGGACGGACGGACAGACGGACGGACATGGCTAGATCGACATAAAATTTCACGACGATCAAGAATATATATACTTTATGGGGTCTCAGACGAATATTTCGAGTAGTTACAAACAGACTGACGAAATTAGTATACCCCCCATCTTATGGTGGAGGGTATAAAAATCGCACAGTGCCTTACAGCTTCTTTCCTCCGTGTTCCTCTTCCATGATAACTTCGAATCGAGGACTATGCCAAGGCACTTTGTTTTCTGGGGTGATTCCGTCAAAGGACGGAAGTTTAAACTCCTGTATCTCGTGTCTGTGGGTTGTTAGCCTTAAACCCATTCCTGGTAGCCTTTTGCAACAACCTCCTCAGTGACCTTTCATAATTTTGCGAAACGTCGATAGAAATTCGCCTTTGACTATCATCACGACGAATTAGACAAATACTTAACACTATCGTTGGAAGTCGTAAGAGAACACTACTTTTCAAATTTTAGCCCAATCGAACAAAAATTCCGTCTTCTAGAGGCACAGGAAGTTAAATCGAAGGACTACTTTTTGGGTTGTCAAAAGCGCATTTATGGTCGGTTTTTAAATTTTTTTTTGAAAAACCCTACAAAATAGGCCTAAATGTGTTTCGCAAAGGCTGGTCTCTTACTGTGTTGCTTGTGGAAGCATTTCTGTTCCGATTTCAAATTTTTTAACTGATTTGGAAAGCTAATTCAATTTACTATTTTTTTTTTGCTAAAGTCGGAGTCTTCAGTCAAAAGTTATGCGAGTTACAAATCAAAAAAATGATAAAATAAATTTTTGGCATTTCTTCGTAAAAAAAAGTTTGCTTACTGTACTGTAAAGAAGGCTTAATGTAGATGCGTTTAAGTGTAAGTTTTATAAATTGTGTTAACTCTAATAGGAGATCTGTGAAGTACAATATTGGCATTCTATAACAAAAAAAAAAAAAAACAAGTAAAAGCGTGCTAAGTTCGGCAGGGCCGAATCTTATATACCCTCCACCATGGATCGCATTTGTCGAGTTCTTTTCCCGGCATCTCTTCTTAGGCAAAAAAGGATATAAGAAAAGAGTTGCTCTGCTATTAAAACGATATCAAGATATGGTCCGGTAAAATGTCAGACAATTCGTATAAGAATTGCGCCCATTGGGGCTCACGAAATAAAATAGAGAGAACGATTTATATGGGATCTGTATCGGGCTATAGACCGATTCAGACCATAATAAACACGTTTGTTGATGGTCATGAGAGGATCCGTCGTACAAAATTTCAGGCATATCGGATAATAATTGCGACCTCTAGGGGTCATGAAGTCAAGGTCCCAGATCGGTTTATATGGCAGCTATATCAGGTTGTGAACCGATTTGAACCTTATTTGACACAGTTGTTGAAAGTAAAAATATAATAAAATACGTCATGCAAAATTTCAGCCAAATCGGATAGGAATTGGGCCCTCTAGAAGCTCAAGAAGTCAAATCCACAGATCTGTTTATATGGTAGCTATATCAGGTTATGGACCGATTTCAACCATACTTGGCACAGTTGTTGAATATCATAACGAAATACTTCGTGCAAAAATTCATTCAAATCTGATAAGAATTGTGACCTCTAGAGGCTAAAGAAGTCAAGACCCAAAATCGGTTTATATGGCAGCTATATCAGGTTATGGACCGATTTAAACCATACTTGGCAAGGTTGTTGGGTATCATAACAAAACACGTCGTGCGAAATTCTATTCCATTCGGATAAGAATTGCGCACTCTAGAGGCTCACGAATTCAATACCCAAGATCGGTTTATATGGCAGCTATATCAGGTTATGAACCGATTTGAACCATACTTGGCACAGTTGTTGGATATCATAACAAAACACGTCGTGCAAAAATTCATTCAAATCGGATAAGAATTGTGACCTCTAGAGGCTCAAGAAGTAAAGACCCAAGATCGGTTTATATGACAGCTATATCAGGTTATGGACCGATTTGAACCATACTTGGCAAGGTTGTTGGGTATCATAACAAAACACGTCGTGCAAAATTTCATTCCAATCGGATAAGAATTGCGTACTCTAGAGGCTCAAGAAGTCAAGACCCAAGATCGGTTTATATGGCAGCTATATCAATACATGGACCGATATGGCCCATTTACAATACCAACCGACCTACACTAATAAGAAGTATTTGTGCAAAATTTCAAGCGGCTAGCTTTACTCTTTCGGAAGTTAGCGTGCTTTCGACAGACAGACGGACGGACGGACGGACGGATGGACGGACGGACGGACGGACGGACGGACGGACGGACAGACAGACGGACATGGCTAGATCGACATAAAATTTCACGACGATCAAGAATATATATACTTTATGGGGTCTCAGACGAATATTTCGAGTAGTTACAAACAGAATGATGAAATTAGTATACCCCCCATCTTATGGTGGAGGGTATAAAAAACAAGTAAAAGCGTGCTAAGTTCGGCCGGGCCGAATCTTATATACCCTCCACCATGGATCGCATTTGTCGAGTTCTTTTCCCGGTATCTCTTCTTAGGCAAAAAAAAGGATATAAGAAAAGATTTGCTCTGCTATTAGAGCGATATTAGGATATGGTCCGGTTTGGACCACAATTAAATTATATTTATGTTGGAGACCTGTGTAAAATGTCAGCCAATTCGAATAAGAATTGCGCTCTTTGTGGGCTCAAGAAGTAAAATAGAGAGATCGATTTATATGGGAGCTGTATCGGGCTATAGACCGATTCAGACCATAATAAACCCATATGTTAATGGTCATGAGAGAATCCGTCGTACAAAATTTAAGTCAAATCGGATAATAATTGCGACCTCTAGAGGCTAAAGAAGTCAAGATCCCAGATCGGTTTATATGGCAGCTAAATCAGGTTATGAACCGACTTGTACTTTATTTGGCACAGTTGTTGGATATCATAACAAAATACTACGTGCCAAAATTCATTCAAATTGGATAAGAATTGCGCCCTCTAGAGGCTCAAGAAGTCAAGACTCAAGTTCGGTTTATATGACAGCTATATCAGGTATAGCACAGTTGTTGGATATCTTAACAAAACACGTCGTGCAAAATTGCATTCCAATCGGATAAGAATTGCGCACTCTAGAGGCTCAAGAAGTCATGACCCCAGATCGCTTTATATGGTAGTTATATCAGGTTACTTACCGATTTGAACCATACCTGGCACAGTTGTTGGATATCATAACAAAACACGTAGTGCAAAATTTCATTCCAATCGGATAAGAATTGCGCACTCTAGAGGCTCAAGAAGTCAAGACCCAAGATCGGTTTATATGGTAGCTATATCAGGTTATTTACCGATTTGACAGACACTGGCACAGTTGTTGGATATCATTACAAAACACGTAGTGCAAAATTTCATTCCAATCGGATAAGAATTGCGCACTCAAGACCCAAGATCGGTTTATATGGCAGCTATATCAAAACATGGACCGATATTGCCCATTTACAATACCAATACTTGACCCTCCAGATCAGTTTATATGGCAGTTATATCAGGTTATGGACCGATTTGAACGTTATTTGACACAGTAGTTGAAAATAAAAATAAAATACGTCGTGCAAAATTTCAGCCAAATCGGATAGGAATTGGGCCCTCTATCAGGTTATGGACCGATTTGAAACATACTTGGCACAATAGTTGGATATCATAATAAAACACGTCGTGCAAAACACGTCATTTGAATCGGATAAGAATTGCGTACTCTAGAGGCTCAAGAAGTCAAGACCCAAGATCGGTTTATATGGCAGCTATATCAGGTTATCATCCGATTTAAACCATACTTGGCACAGTAGTTGGATATCATAATAAAACACGTCGTGCAAAATTTCATTCCAATCGGATAAGAATTGCGCACTCTAGAGGCTCAAGAAGTCAAGACCCAAGATCGGTTTATATGGCAGCTATATCAAAACATGGAGCGATATGGCCCATTTACAATACCAACTGACCTACACTAATAAGAAATATTTGTGCAAAATTTGAAGCGGCTAGCTTTACTCCTTCGGAAGTTAGCGTGCTTTCGACAGACAGACGGACGGACATGGCTAGATCGACATAAAATGTCGCGACGATCAAGAATATATATACTATATGGGGTCTCAGACGAATATTTCGAGTAGTTACAAACAGAATGACGAAATTAGTATACCCCCCATCTTATGGTGGAGGGTATGATAAAATATCGACGGTTCTATCGATATTTTGCAAGCTCTACTTCTCGATGTAGGATTTCATTGCATTCCCGTCGAAATCATTCCGTCTTATAATCTTTTCTGCGTGACTTCCAAGAGACCCATCTGCAAGAATGCCGAGATAGGAGAAAACCGCCTCTCTAAGATCTGTCCACCTGTAGACGCGAATACAGTGACCTCTTCTAAAAGGTCAGCAGTTTCCTCGTCCTTCACCGGTCGATGAAGGACAGAAAAAATAACTTTTCTACAGGTCTTAAAAAATCACCCTTTATAGCTGAGAAAGTGGCGTAAGGCACGCCAACAGGGGGCATTTTATCACCACTCCTATGGATGACCACCATAATTGACCTATTACGGATGCTGACTGTTGAGGGATTTGAACCTGTCTGCTACGCAGACGATGTTATAATACATCTAAGGGATAAGGATCAGAACCAGCTAGACTAGAGACGAGTGACATCTTCGGCGTACCAAGTTTCCTCAATAGAACGATTTCGATCTGACAAGGTCAAATACTTAGGTGTGATTTTGGGCAGGAAACTAAATTGGAAGTGTCATATTCAGGAGCGTACCGAGAAGGCTCTCAGATGTTGGGCACAATGTAGACGGGCCGTAGGCTCGAAACAGGTCCTGAATCCGAAGATAGTTTATTGGCTCCACAGTACTGTGATTAGAGCTATACTGACTTACGCCTCAGTAGTTTGGTGGACTGCGATGGAGAAAAAATGTAACGTAACTAGGGCACTGGAGACTATTCAATATATCCGATCGAGATCGAGATCCGATAGAGATACAGATTAAGTACGAGGAAGCCACTGCGGCTATGAGACATAAGGCGGCGGGAGAATGGATTGCGGATAGGAGCGGGTCATACCATCGCGGTACAATTGAGGGACGATAGGAAACCTGGAAGGAATGGAAGAGGTTTCCGAGTTTCCGATCGGATACCGGAGATGACATTTGAGGTCGAGTGCGTTGCACTGCTGCCAGCGGCACAACCCAGGATTGACGGAACCCTAGTATAGCCATCTGGAAGATCTTGTAACTCGGATGAATCGCAGCTAGTGGACAGAGTGGGTGTGGGGGTTTACATTGGAAACCCAGGGACTAAGATCTGTTTTAGACTGCCTGACCATAATACGATCCTGCAGGTGGAGATTCGGGCGATCACGGAATGGGTGCGATGGTGTGGTGCTAACGCGAGAATGTCGAATGTGAATAACAACCATGATGGTAAGGTCAAGAACAGTTATGGTGTGTAAGAAGGAAATTAACGCCTTCTCTGAGAATGGCACGATCCGCATAGTAACTGGGAATGAAAGGGCAGACGAATAGGCAGTGAAGGCCTAAAGACTGCCGTCAACAAATTTGGTTAACACAAAGCCTTTCCGGTCAACGAAGACCGAGTTAAGGGCGTGGGCTACGAACGCATATAACATTGCGAATAGCAAAATGGTCGGTAGGACGGCGAAAATCCTATGGGGAGATCCGGATCGTGAAAGGGCGAGGCTATTACTGAAAGGAAGTAAGAAGGAGGTTAGTATAGCTTTTGGTATCATAGCAGAATACATAGGACTGCGAGCTCATTTATACAAAATCGACGAGGCAAGGGATAGCATGAGTAGATCATGTGAGGATGATGATGAGACATTGGAGCATTTCCTATGTCATTGCCTGGCTTTCGCGGCCAGCAGACATCGGTACTTAGGTGGGGATACAATATCAGACATAAACCAATTTAGGGGCGTGGTATCAAAAACAATAAAGGATTTTGTAATTAGCACGGAATTCCTAGCTTTGATTTTCTTTTTCGAAGTTACTTTACTAGTATTTAGAGCGTACAACATGTAGATTTTTGGTTTAGGTGTATGTCCATAGTGGCATTGGGCGGATTAATCTCCGTACCCTCTTTTCAACCTAACCTACCCTAACATTAGTCTTATGATACACGATGCACTGAAATTTAATGTTGAAGATCCATTCTCTAGTTTTGGTACTATATAAGTCCAAACGAAAAAGGAAGTTACAAACTTTTTTCAATTTTATTTCTTGATTTTTAGCAATTTCTATAGAACAGGAATGCTTTGAATTCCCCATGGTCCATCTTCCAATAGGATTTCATTATTATTGGCTTATTTGTTCAACGATTTGTAGAACATCGATTACATCAATAATGCAATGAACAACTTCACCGCTCCATCGATTCACCGATCGGTCTCTTTTGTTTTTGGAAATGGTCCCACAAATGACCAGTCAGGTGCCTGGCAGCCTTGCCTGGAACGAGAAGCACACATTCCTAAGAGATTACTTTGTTATATGCGGCGGCAATAAAAGCACTCACACACATACACTCCAAAGCTAATGTCGAACAAGAAAACACCAAAATGCTATTGCACAAAATTTTGGTAAATCCTACCACTTTGAAAAAAATCCAAAAATCGCATAGAAACTTGAAAAACTTCTCTATTTGCTGTAGCATTAAGAAAAAAAATTCACGCTGAAAACACGCATTCATGAGCAAGGCGGCAAAATTAAAGCATATGAAAAGGTGAAGAAGATGCTCCATAACAGCAAAAAAGATGAAAGGAAATAGCCACCTTGGCCAACAAACTAAAACAACAACAACTGTGAGGAAACAAAAAAAAAAAAAAACAACAAAGTTAGACAACAGCGCCACAAAGGTAATGCATTTTATTAAGACTACCAAAAAAGGACAACGAACTGTGAACGAATAAGAGAATAAGCAAGGAGAGTTCATTGTGGCTAACCATGGGTGTATAAATAAGACATTGGGGGAATTTGGAAGGCCTTTTAGTTTGATTTACATGTTGTCTAGAGAAGTATTGGGTTGCCCAAAAAGTAATTGCGGATTTTTCATATAGTCGGCGTTGACAAACTTTTTTTTTTTTTTTACTTTTTGGGCAACCCAATATTTCCCTTATATTTCCCTCTGGATCAGGGTTGATTTGAAATTCTTGCCACTCCTGATGTGCTCGAAAGGAATAATAGAGTTTGGTTTAAACCATCTGAGAATGATTCTACCTGTCGATAACGATAACAAACATGTTAAATACATGAGGTAGCTGCAGCTGGTGCAGAGGTAGCTACGGACAAGCGGCTTAGAACTGACGTGTCTCTTACCAGAAACCATTGTTACTAGGTAACAAGGTTTGTGGACCCAGATCACGTGGATCAGAAGATAATTTCCCTTCCTGCATATTATCAGGTTAGAAGCTGTATCGTAGCTCGTGGGGACCTTAGCCTATTTTTGATTTGTCGTAACAGTAGTGAGGTGCCAGAAAACCGTTACTGCCTTCATGTACCTACAGTATGATGAAGACATCAACTCGACATACAGTTGCTTATCCAAGGGTCCTATTGGGTAGAATGGATACAAACAACAGTAAGTGAAGCCTTTCTGAAGTAATGTCCAGAATAAGTACCCCAGCATAAGATCAAGAGGTCGTGGAGGACACCAGAACATGAGGTACTTGCGAAGGGGAGCAGGCGGTTATTAATAAGATAAACAGAGAGTAGTAGGAGGAGGAGGATTTGGCCATCTTAATATCGTTGCCTCTGTGGATGATCTCATCGGGGACATTGTGAACGAGCGTAACATTGTGGTAAGGACTTTAGATTCGTTTACAGGACTACCCTGTATTGATAAAAGTTGGCTAAAGCCTTGACTTGATTCCACAATATATGGGTTGATATGTGGTAGAGGTTATGGTTTAAATTAAAATAACACATCTTAATGTTTGTTTTTATACCCACCACCACCGTAATCTAGTCATTCCGTTTGTAACACCTGGAAATATTGATCTACGACCCCATAAGGTATATGTATATATTGGATCGGATCGAAATTCTGAGTCGATCTAGCCATGTCCGTCCGTCCGTCTGTTGAAATCACGATAGCGGCGGAACGTGTAAAGCTAGCCGCTTGAAATTTTGCACAGATACTTACTATTAATACTAATCCCATATAAACAGGTATCTCGATTTTCCTTGGTCGGTTCTTAGAAGCTTTAATTTTTGCTGGTTTAACAGATGTTTGGTATGTAGAATAAAATTATGCCCTTCAACTAAATTTAGTTTGCATAAATTTTTAGCACAATCCATGGTGGTTAGTTACCTAGATTCGGCCCGGCCGAACTTAGCACACTTTAAGGTTAGGTTAGGTTAACTGGCAGTGAGTCTGATCACTTAGACTATGATACTACAGGAACAGAAGAAGGAAGATTGCTTTAAAAGCCCAATGATATTAGAACACACACACAGAATGTCTCCCTTCTCCATCATCACATAAAAATCTCCCATAACGATTTTAATATCATGGGCGGGGCAGCGATCATATTCTATATCTAGAAAATATCCTTGGTCTGCTCTTCCTTGTCTTCCGTCGGCGCATGGCCACAAACAAGAGTGATGTTGAAGAATTTGACTTTTATGCGGATTGTGGCATGCCTCTCATCCACCGGAATAAAGCTGGAGACAAGGTGTTTCCGTCTCCGACTAACCACAAAACCACAGCCAATTTCATGCCTCGTATTATAGCAGCTATAGTATAGTTCGTCTCCGTTTGGTGTTGTTGTGACGGCTTTCCCAGTCCATGGCACTTCCTGTAAGGCGGTAATATCTGCCTTGTATTTCTCCAGTACATCTTTTTTTATACCCTCCGCCATAAGATGGGGGGTATACTAATTTCGTCATTCTGATTGTAACTACTCGAAATATTCGTCTGAGACCCCATAAAGTATATATATTCTTGATCGTCGCGACATTTTATGTCGTTCTAGCCATGTCCGTCCGTCTGTCTGTCCAAAGCACGCTAACTTCCGAAGGAGTAAAGCTAGCCGCATGAAATTTTGCACAAATACTTCTTATTAGTGTAGGTCGGTTGGTATTGTAAATGGGCCATATCAGTTCATGTTTTGATATAGCTGCCATATAAACCGATCTTGGGTCTTGAATTCTTGAGCCTCTCGAGTGCTCAATCCTTATCCGATTTCAATGAAATTTTGCACGACGTGTTTTGTTATGATATCCAACAACTGTGCCAAGTATGGTTCAAATTGGTTTTTAACCTGATATAGCTGCCATATAAACCGATCTTGGGTCTTGACTTCTTGAGCCTCTAGAGTGCGCAATTCTTATCCGATTGGAATGAAATTTTGCACGACGAGTTTTGTTATGATATCGAACAACTGTGTCAAGTATGGTTCAAATCGGTCCTTAACCTGATATAGCTGCCATATAAACCGATCTTGGGTCTTGACTTCTTGAGCCTCTAGAGTGCGCAATTCTTATCCGATTGGGATGAAATTTTGCACGACGTGTTTTGTTATGATATCCAACAACTGTACCAAGTATGGTTCAAATCGGTTTTTAACCTGATATAGCTGCCATATAAACCGATCTTGGGTCTTGACTTCTTGAGCCTCTAGAGTGCGCAATTCTTATCCAATTTGAATGCATTTTGGCACGACGTGTTTTGTTATGAAATCCAACAACTCTGCCAAGTGTGGTTCAAATCGGTTTATAACCTGATATAGCTGTCATATAAACAGATCTGGGGACATGAATTCTTGAGCTTCTAGAGGGCGCAATTGCTATCCCATTTGGCAGAAATTTTTCATGAAGTATTTTATTCTTACTTTCAACAATTGTGTCAAATAAGGTTCAAATCGGCTCATAACCTGATATAGCTGCCATATAAACCGATCTGGGGTCTTGACTTCTTGAGCCTCTAGAGTGCGCAATTCTTATCCGATTGGAATGAAATTTTGCACGACGTGTTTTGTTACGATATCCAACAACTGTGCCAAGTATGGTTCAAATCGGCCTATAACCTTATATAGCTGTCGTATAAACCGATCTTGGGTCTTGACTTCTTGAGCCTCTAGAGTGCGCAATTCTTATCCGTTTGGAATGAAATTTTGAACATAGTGTTTTGTTATTATATACAACAACTGTGCCAGGTATGGTTCAAATTGGTCCATAACCTGATATAGCTGCCATATAAACCGATCTGGGGTCTTGACTTCTTGAGCCTCTAGAGGGCGCAATTCTTATCCGTTTGGAATGAAATTTTGAACATAGTGTTTTGTTATTATATACAACAACTGTGCCAAGTATGGTTCAAATTGGTCCATAACCTGATATAGTTGCCATATAAACCGATCTGGGGTCTTGACTTCTTGAGCTTCTAGAGGGCGCAATTCCTATCCGATTTGGCTGAAATTTGAAACTGTGTCAAATAAGGTTCAAATCGGTTCATAACCTGATATAGCTGCCATATAAACCGATCTGGGGTCTTGACTTCTTAAGCCTCTAGAGGTCGCAATTATTATCCGATTTGCCTGCAATTTTGTACGACGGATTCTCTCATGACCATTAACATACGTGTTTATTATGGTCTGAATCGGTCTATAGCCTAATACAGCTCCCATATAAATCGATCTATCTATTTTACTTCTTGAGCCCACAAAGAGCGCAATTCTTACTCGAATTGGCTGACATTTTACACAGGTCTTCAACATTTAATTTAATTGTGGTCCAAAGCGGACCATATCTTGATATCGCTCTAATAGCAGAGCAAATCTTTTCTTATATCCTTTTTTTTTGCCTAAGAAGAGATGCCGGGAAAAGAACTCGGCAAATGCGATCCATGGTGGAGGGTATATAAGATTCGGCCCGACCGAACTTAGCACGCCTTTACTTGTTACTATTTCTTTGTTTCTCAGAGTGATTCTTATAGTTTTACGGGGACTGGTTACTGGCCCAGCGCCTCAACCGCATGGGTTTTGTGGGATCGCACATGTATCCCTCGGTGTCGCGAGCCGTTTGCTCTAAGATCCGACGCCCGCCTCCAGCTGCGCCTAACCTGGGAACCGACGCTGATGTTGGCCATTGGTTATTTGAAGGCGCCAATAACTCGCCTCGTTATCTCGAGTATCATTGGCATTCAGTATTTAATTAAGAGCCAATGCCACCTGACCCCTCACTGAGACTTTCCTATCAATTTTGATATAGTTGCCTGGTTTACCTATTTCCCGATTTAAGGGTTTGCCCTTCGACATTCCTACCGAGTATGGTCAAAATCAGGATATGTTTGGATATAGCTGTCATATGTACCGATCTCCTGATTTAAGTTCTTGGGACAACGAAATTTGCCACAATGAGCTGTGTTAGGCTCCTCGACATTCATATGCAACGTGATTCAGATCGATATATATTTAGAAGTAGTTGTCATATACATATTTCTTAGGCCCATAAAAGGTGCGATTTTTAACCGATGAATGTGGTACAATGAGTTGTGTTAGGCCCATGCATAGACTGCTTGAATATGGTGGAGATCGGACAATATTTAGATATAAAGCTGCTATAGGTTCCTAAATGACGTATTTGTTACCGTATTATAACGAAAGACTTTTAATATATATATCCGTGGTGGTGGATATCCTAAGTTGGCAGTTGGAGCCAAGGTGATTTTACTCTACTTCGAATCCAGGCTGCCAGCTTTTGTCTTTAACAAAAATTTTATTAAGGTTCTGGTGGCCTCTAAAGTTAAGGGCCCTGTGTGTTACCAAGAATGTATCCTTTATTATATGGCACGTTACCAACATTTGTTGATGCACCATTTATGGTGCGGCCTTAAGACAATATTATTGAAGACACCATCAACGTTGCAGGTTGAAAAAAAAAAAACACACACACACACAAACATACATATATGAAGAAAGCTGCCAACCAAAGCTGAAAAAATACGCACAAGAAAATGAATTGAATGTGCATTACACGCATGTGACTTGGGCCACAAGGCACATGGGAAATAAGTGTTAATTAGTGTTTTGCCATGTTCATAAATGCACACACGTAACAGCTAAAGTTCACACGAGTGCAATAGTATTTGACCAAGGAAGAGTTTTCAATAACCTATAACAATGCAGAGTGGGTTAAAGTAATGGCCTACACACGCATGAGTTGTTTGGCCAAAACAAAAACAGGAAGGAAAACATCTGTGTTGTGGATGTGTGAAACACAAAACCAAAAAAAAAAAAAAAAAAAAAAAAACATTTATGCAATTTTTTAATTTTCCTTAGACGAAACAAGAAAGAAACGAAAGACTTAAGCAACAAACTTGATGGCTGCTTGATATTTTTGTGCAATGACTATGAGCTCTGCGCGTGTGGATCTTAATGCAAAAGTTCAAAGTTGAGCTGTATTGTTAGTTTGAGTGTTAATGAATTTGTTTAGTTTAAAGTGTATTGTTGGCGCTGATTGTCCATGCAGCCGTGTCCAAGTCTGTCCAGCAGTTCTTCTGCAAGACGATGACGTTGATGTCCGTGCCAATGGCTGGCCTAGCTGGTGTTGTTTGCTTTAGGAGTTGAATTTCATAAATCAACACAATGCATCATAAAATAATAATCAATCATTATCGTTGGCTATGACTTGACTCCGTGTTGTCTTTTTGTGCCGTTTTTTGCGCTTGGCTATTTCTTGTTTCTGTGTTAACAATTTTTTTTTTTTGTGTGTTTATGCGCAAAAATTTTTAAGGTTTTTGATTAGCTTTGAATTGCTTGAATTGTTGTCAAAACATAACACTAGCTTTCAAATGCTGACTTGGTTTCCTTTTTGTAACAAAAAGTAAAAAAAAAAACAATTGTGAAGTACAAAACAAAACAAAAAATATTTTTATATCAATCATGGCATTGTTGTCAGAAGTTCATAACGATCAATCAAGGGCCATAAAATAAAGCGTGGGAATATTTACCCAAACCACCAAAGAGACGAGACCTCTTTAAACCATTTTAAATTATCTAAAAAGCTAAAGGCGTCTATAAATATCTCAACTCGCCGCTTAATGTACTTCATTAGGTACCCTATTGCGTTTGGTGGTCATAATTTAGCCAATATAATAGCCAATACGATCATTTAGCCTGAAACTCTAACCGCCAACGAAGCTAGTGCTTGTGATTTTGGGCCATTTTATTTTCAGCCCGTTGTCGTAAGGTAATAAAGAGGTTTTTTCTTTTGTGATTTATTGAAAATTAAACTCTTTTGTGGTTTAAACCTCCCAAAATGCTGGTGTAGCGAGATTTACGCCTCAGCTTAATGTCGCCATTCATATTGTCGTTTCTGTTTTTTTTTTTTTTTGTTTTGTTTTTGAACGGGGGAGGAGGTTACCAGAAAAAAGTTAATTATTTTCTTCTTTTGGCTATATTATGACTCTATTGGCTTTTAATAGGTTTTCACCACCACCAGCGCCAGCATCGCTGCCTAACGTCCCCTCTGGAGTGAGTTAATTAGAAGAACATTTTTGTAGCCTTGTTCAACCCATGTAGCTGGGTGAACAACTTATCCATTGAGCCTTGGGAGGGAAACTTTATGGTTTATTCGTTTAGCTTTAACCCTAGATATCGATAAAACTTCTTAAATTATTGCATGAGGGAGGCAAAACTGTATTTCACCATTTAATGTACTAGTTAATTGATCAGTTAAAGTTATTTTTTAATAAATTGTCTTCGATAAAAAAAGGTGGAAAAATGAAGGCATGTTGTTCCAGAAAGCAATAGTTGAAAGGTCCCAATTTTAATAAACCACCACCATGGATTCAGCTAAAAATTTATACAAAATAAATTTAGTTGAAGGGCATAATTATATTGTACATACCAAACTTCTGTTAAACCAGCAAAAACAAGTAAAAAGGCGTTAAGTTCGGCCGGGCCGAACTTTGGATACCCACCACCTCGGGTATATATGTAAACCACCTTTCATCAAAATTCGGTGAAAATTTCATACCTTATGCCCCATAGCAGCTATATCAATATATGTTCCGATTTAGACCAAATACTAATAAGTAAACGTTATTGTTCAATTGTATATAACAAAATATGGGTTTTTTTAGTAGTTATATCTAAAAATAAACCGATCTTAACTATATAGGACACGGATGTCGAAAAGCATTATATAAATCAGTGTGTCAAATTTCAGTGCAATCGGATTAAAAATGTGCCTTTTATGGGGCCAAGACTTTAAATAGAGAGATCGGTCTATATGGCAGCTATATGCAAATCTTCATCGATCTAGACCAAATTGCAGAAGTATGTGGAGGGGCTTAACATAACTATTTGTTCCAAATTTCGGCAACATCGGACATTAAATGCGTTTTTTATGGCTCCAAAACCTAAAACCGAGAGATCGGTCTATATGGCAGCTATATCCAAATCTGGACCGATCTAAGCCAAATTGACGGAGAATGTCGAAGGGCCTAAGACAACTCACTGCCCTAAATTTCAGCAAAATCGGTTAATAAATGTGGCTTTAATGGGCCTAAGACCCTAAATTGGAGGATAGGTCTATATGGCAGCTATGTCCAAATCTGAACCGATCTGAGCCATATTGACGGAGGATGTCGAAGGGCCTAAGACAACTCACTGCCCCAATTTTCAGCAAAATCGGTTAATAAATGTGGCTTTAATGGGCCTAAGACCCTAAATTGGAGGATAGGTCTATATGGAAGCTATATCCAAATCTGAACCGATCTGAGCCATATTGACAGAAGATGTCGAAGGGTCTAAGACAACTCACTGTCCCAAATGTCAGCAAAATCGAATAATAAATGTGGCTTTTATGGGCCAAAGACACTATATTGGAGGATCGGTCTATATGACAGCTATATCCAAATCTGAACCGATCTGGGCCAAATTGACGGAGGATGTCGAAGGGTCTAACACAACTCACTGTCCCAATTGTCAGCAAAATCGGATAATAAATGTGGCTTTTATGGGCCTAAGACCCTAAATTAGAGGATCGGTCTATATGGCAGCTATATCCAAATCTGAACCGATCTGAGCCATATTGACGGAGGATGTCGAAGGGCCTAAGACAACTCACTGTCCTAAATTTCAGAAAAATCGGTTAATAAATGTGGCTTTAATGGGCCTAAGACCCTAAATTGGAGGATAGGTCTATATGGAAGCTATATCCAAATCTGAACCGATCTGAGCCATATTGACAGAAGATGTCGAAGGGTCTAAGACAACTCACTGTCCCAAATGTCAGCAAAATCGGATAATAAATGTGGCTTTTATGGGCCTAAGACCCTAAATCGGAGGATCGGTCTATATGGCAGCTATATCCAAACCTGAACCGATCTGGGCCAAATTGACGAAGGATGTCGAAGGGCCTAACACAACTCACTGTCCCAAACTTCAACAAAATCGGATAATAAATGTGGCTTTTATGGGCCTAAGACCCTAAATCGGCGGATCGGTCTATATGGGGGCTATATCAAGATATAGTCCGATATAGCCCATCTTCGAACTTAGCCTGCTTATGGATAAAAAAAGAATCAGTGCAAAATTTCAGCTCAATATCTCTATTTTTAAAGACTGTAGCGTGATTTCAACAGACAGACGGACAGACGGACGGACATGTCTAGATCGTCTTAGATTTTTACGCTGATCAAGAATATATATACTTTATAGGGTCGGAAATGGATATTTCGATGTGTTGCAAACGGAATGACAAAATGAATGTACCCCCATCCGTCGGTGGTGGGTATAATAAAGCTCTAGGAACCGAACAAGGATGGCCGAGTGATTGATTTACATGGGAGCAATATCAGGTCATAGACTGAGTTGGACCGAATTTGGCACAGTTGTTGGAAGTCACAACAGAACACCGCTTGCAAAATTTCAACCAAATCGGACAAAAATTGCGGCTTGTAAGGACTCAAGAAGTCAAATCGGGACATTGGTTTAAACGGGAGCATTTACTTCTTTTGTGCATAGACAGGTTAATTTCGAAAATGGGCTATATCGGACTGTATCTTGATATAGCCCCCAAATAGACCGATCTGCCGATATATGGTCTTAAGCCCATTAAAGTCAAATTGAGTATCCGTTTCGCTGAAATTTGGAACAGTTTTATTGAATATGGCCCAGATCGGTAAAGATTTAGATATAGCTGCCATATAGCTTAACGGTTTTGGACCATAAAAGTCGCATTTATTATACGATTTTGACGAAATTTGGGACAGTGAATGATATATGACCCTCGACATCCTCGTTATACCCACCACCATACGACAGGGGATATATTCATTTAGTCATTCCGTTTGCAACACATCGAAATGTCAGTTTCCGACCTTACAAAGTAAATATATTTCGGATCGTCGTAAAATTCCAAGACAATTTAACGATGTCCGTGTGTCTGTCCTTCTGTCTACTGTAATCACTCTACAGCCTTGAAATTAGGCACAGATATGTCTGAAATTAAGTAAAGATACGTCTGAAATTAGGTACAGATACGTCCTTTTGATGCACGCTGGTAAAGTTCTTCAACGGTTCAAATCGGACCATATTTGATGGTTCAGATTGGTCTATATTTGGATATAACTGCCATATAGACCGATCTGCCGGTAAAGGGTTTGAGTCCATAAAAGCTTTATTTATTACCCGATTTCGCTGAAATTGCATAAGTGAATTGTTTCAAATCTCCCTAAATCCGACCTCAATATGGTTTTGATCAGACTATATTTAGACGAGTAAAAAGGCGTTAAGTTCGGCCGGGCCGAACTTTGGATACCCACCACCTCGGATATATATGTGAACCACCTTTTCTCAAAATTCGGTCGAAAATTCATAATCGGTTTTTATGGCAGCTATATGCAAATCTTGATCGATATAGACCAAATTGCAGAAATATGTAGAGGGGCTTAACTTAACTCTTTGTCTCAAATTTCGGCAACATCGGACAATAAATGCGCTTTTTATGGCCCCAAAACCTAAAACCGAGAGATCGGTCTATATAGCAGCTATATCCAAATCTGTCCCAAATGTCAGCAAAATCGGATAATAAATGTGGCTTTTATGGGCCAAAGACACTATATTGGAGGATCGGTCTATATGACAGCTATATCCAAATGTGGACCGATCTGAGCCATATTGACGGAAGATGTCGAAGGGCCTATGGCAACTCACTATCCTGAATTTCAGCAAAATCGGATAATAAATGTGGCTTTTATGGGCCTAAGACCCTAAATCGGAGGATCGGTCTATATGGCAGCTATATCCAAATCTGAACCGATCTGGGCCAAATTGACGGAGGATGTCGAAGGGCCTAACACAACTCACTGTCCTATATGGCTTTTATTCGCCTAAGATCCTAAATCGGCGAATCGGTCTATATGGGGTCTATATCAAGATGTAGTCCGATATAGCCCATCTTCGAACTTAACCTGCTTATGGACAAAAAACGAACCTGTGCAAAATTTCGGCTCAATATCTCTATTTTTGAAGACTGTAGCGTGATTTCAACAGACAGACGGACGGACATGTCTAGATCGTCTAGATTTTTACGCTGATCAAGAATATATATACTTTATAGGCTCGGAAATGGATATTTCGATGTGTTGCAAACGGAATGACAATATGAATATACTCCCATCCGTCGGTGGTGGGTATAATAAAGCTGTCATATAGACCGATATGACGATTAAGGGTCTGATGCCCATAAAAGCTTTAATAATTACCCGATTTCACTGAAATGTGAATCAGTGAGTTGTTTTAAATTTCCCGCCATCTGACCCAGATTTTGTAAAGATGGTACGATGGGTCTTAATCCCATAAAAACTGGATTTCTTGCCTGATTTCGCTGAAACGGTTACTTTAATGTAAGACCTGAATGAAATATTATCAAATCCAGCCCCTATTTAGATAAAACTATGGATATAGTAGTGGAGTTACATTAAAGTAGGATGATCGTTCGTGGTGGGTATCCAGTGTTCGGCACGGCCAAACTTAACACGTTTTTACTTGTTTAAGTTGGCTCAGATAGATCCAGTTTTGGATATAGCTGCCATGTAGACCCATATCTTGGTTTTAGGTATTGGGCCCATAAAAGGCACATTTATTGTCCGATTTCGTTGAAAATGGGTATAGCAAGTTGTGTATGCTCCTCGACATCCCTGTTCAATACCGCCCAGATCGATCCAAATTTGGATGTAACTGCCATACATATGTGTATGCTGTTCTCCCGATTTAATGTCCCTTAAAAGAAGAATGTATTAAACGATTTATCTGAAATTTATTACAATGAGTTATGTTAAGCCCTTCGACATTCGAACCGTGTATGGTCTATATTTGGATATGGATGCCATATATACTGATCTTCCAATTTAAGTACTTGGAATAATAATTATACGTTTATTACTCGATTTCGCTGAAATTTGACACAGTGGGCTGTATAAGGCTCTTTTGTTCATTCGTGTTCAATATGGTTCAGATCGGTCTATGTTGGGATATAGCTGGCATATACATATACCCGTCTCTTGATTTAAGTTCTTAAGCCCATAAAAGATGAATTTTTTAGCGGATGAGTTTAGTAAATTAGTTATGCTATACCCTTACATAGCCTTCCTGATTATGGTGGATATCGGACTATATGTAGATATATAGCTGCTATGGGCTCATAAATGTTGAATTTTTCACCGTATTATCACGAAAGGTTGTTAATATAAATATCCGAGGTGGAGGGGTTTCAAATCTATTCTAACATAAAGGGAGCATTTTTCATCCGATTTCGATGAAATTTGAAACAGCAGTTTAAGGGTGTACTAAAACTTAGTGCTTCCCATTTCATCGGAATCGAGTTAAAACAAGTAAAAGCGTGCTAAGTTCGGCCGGGTCGAATCTTATATACCCTCCACCATGTATCTTCTTAGGCAAAAAAGGATATAAGAAAAGAGTTGCTCTGCTATTGAAACGATATCAAGATATGGTCCGGTTCGGACCACAATTAAATTATATGTTAGAGACCTGTGTAAAATTTCAGCCAATTCGTATAAAATTGCGCCCATTGCGGCTCACGAAGTAAAATAGAGAGAACGATTTATATGGGATCTGTATCGGGCTATAGACCGATTCAGACCATAATAAACACGTTTGTTGATGGTCATGAGAGGATCCATCGTACAAAATTTCAGGCATATCGGATAATAATTGCGACCTCTAGAGGCTCAAGAAGTCAAGATCCCAGATCGTTTTATATCGCAGCTATATCAGGTTATGAACCGATTTCAACTTTATTTGATACAGTTATTGAAAGTAAGAATAAAATACTTCATGAAAGTTTTCAATCAAATCGGATAGGAATTGCGCCCTCTAGAAGCTCAAGAAGTCAAGTCCCCAGATCTATTTATATGACAGCTATATCAGGTTATGGACCGATTTAAACCATACTTGGCACAGTTATTGGATATCATAACAAAACACGTCGTGCAAAATTTCATTCAAATCGGATAAGAGTTGCGCACTCTAGAGGCTCCAGAAGTCAAGACCCAAGATCGGTTTATATGGCAGCTATATCAGGTTACGGACCGATTTGAACCATACTTGGCACAGTTATTGTATACCATAACAAAAAACGTCGTGCAAAATTTCATTCCAAGCGGATAAGAATTGCGCACTCTAGAGGCTCAAGAAGTCAAGACCCAAGATCGGTTTATATGGCAGCTATATGAAAACATGGACCGATATGGCCCATTTACAATACCAACCGACCTACACTAATAAGAAGTATTTGTGCAAAATTTCAAGCATCTAGCTTTACTCCTTCGGAAGTTAGCGTGCTTTCGACAGACAGACGGACGGACGGACGGACATGGCTAGATCGACATAAAATGTCGCGACGATCAAGAATATATATATTTTATATTTTATATATTTATATGACGAAATTAGTATACCCCCCATCTTATGCTGGAGGGTATTAAAAGGTGGAGGTGGAGGTGGAGGGTATTATTATCCGATTTCGTTAAAATTTGACGCATTAACTTATGTTAGGTTTTTCGACATTCGTGTCCTTTATGGTTCAGATCGGTTTATATTTGTTTATAACTGCCAAAAAGACCAATATTTTGTTTTACAAAATTGAACAGTGATTTATTTTTATTAGACCCCTCAATGTCTGTGCCGAATTTGGATGTATTTGGATAAAAGGGGGTATATATATACCCGAGGTGGTGGGTATCCAAAGTTCGGCCCGGCCGAACTTAATGCCTTTTATACCCACCACCGAAGGATGGGGGTATATTCATTTTGTCATTCCGTTTGCAACACATCGAAATATCCATTTCCGACCCTATAAAGTATATATATTCTTGATCAGCGTGAAAATCTAAGACAATCTAGACATGTCCGTCCGTCTGTCCGTCTGTCCGTCTGTCCGTCTGTCCGTCTGTCTGTTGAAATCACGCTACAGTCTTTAAAAATTGAGATATTGAGCTGAAATTTTGCACAGATTCTTTTTTTGTCCATAAGCAGGTTAAGTTCGAAGATGGGCTATATCGGACTATATCTCGATATAGCCCCCATATAGACCGATCCGCCGATTTAGGGTCTTAGGCCCATAGAAGCCACATTTATTATCCGATTTTGCTGAAATTTGGGACAGTGAGTTGCGTTGGGCTCTTCGACATCCTTCGTCAATTTGGCTCAGATCGGTCCAAATTTGGATATAGCTGCCATATAGACCGATCCTTAGATTTAGGGTCTAAGACCCATAAAAGCCACATTTTATATCCGATTTGGATGAAATTTGGTACAGTAAGTTGCGTTGAGCCCTTCGAAATCCTTCGTTAATTTGGCCCAGATCGGTTCAGATTTGGATATAGCTGCCATATAGACCGATCCTCCGATTTATGGTCTTAGGCCCATAAAAGCCACATTTTTTATCCGATTTTGCTGAAATTTGGGACAGTGAGTTGCGTTGAGCCCTTCGACATACTTCGTCAATTTGGTCCAGATCGGTCCAAATTTGGATATAGCTGCCATATAGACCGATCCTCCG
Source organism: Stomoxys calcitrans (assembly GCF_963082655.1). NCBI lineage: Eukaryota > Metazoa > Arthropoda > Insecta > Diptera > Muscidae > Stomoxys > Stomoxys calcitrans. The sequence goes on from NC_081552.1 coordinate 39,000,285, forward strand.
ATTTAGGGTCTTAGGCCCATAAAAGCCACATTTATATTCCGATTTTGCTGAAATTTGGGACAGTGATTTGCCTTAGGCCCTTCGATATCTTTCTTCTATTTGGCCCTGATCCGTTCAGATTTGGATATAGCTGCCATATAGACCGATCTCTCGATTTAAGGTTTTGGGCTCATAAAAAGCGCATTTATTGACCGATGTCGCCGAAATTTGGGACAATGACTTGTGTTGGGACCTTCGATATTTGTCTTCAATTTGGCTCAGATCGGTCCAGATTTGGATTTAGCTGCCATATAGACCGATCTCTCGGTTGAACAATGACTTGTAGTTATAAGCATTTGGTCTAAATCGGATGATATCTATAGAGCTGCTATGGGGCTTAAGGTATGCATTTTTCACTGGATTTTGACGAAATGTGGTTCACATATATACCCGAGGTGGTGGGTATCCAAAGTTCGGCCCGGCCGAACTTAACGCCTTCTTACTTGTTACTTTTTTTTTTGTACAGAAACAGTTTGGGACCTTTTTATACCCTCCACCATAAGATGGGGGGTATACTAATTTCGTCATTCTATTTGTAACTACTCGAAATATTCGTCTGAGACCCCATAAAGTATATATATTCTTGATCGTCGCGACATTTTATGTCGATCTAGCCATGTCCGTCCGTCCGTCCGTCTGTCCGTCTGTCCGTCCGTCCGTCCGTCTGTCCGTCCGTCCGTCCGTCCGTCTGTCTGTCGAAAGCACGCTAACTTCCGAAGGAGTGCAGCTAGCCACTTGAAATTTTGCACAAATACTTCTTATTAGTGTAGGTCGGTTGGTATTGTAAATGGGCCACATCGGTCCATGTGTTGATATAGCTGCCATATAAACCGATCTTGGGTCTTGACTTCTTGAGCCTCTAGAGGCCGCAATTCTTATCCGATTGAAATGAAATTTCGCACGACGTGTTTTGTTATGATATCCAACAACTGTGCCAAGTATAGTTCAAATCGGTCTATAAGCTGATATAGCTGTCATATAAACTGATCTTGGGTCTTGACTTCTTGAGCCTCTAGAGTGCGCAATTATTATCCGATTGGAATGAAATTTTGCACGACGTGTTTTCCTATGATATCCAACAAATGTGCCAAGTATGGTTCAAATCGGTCCATAACCTGATATACCTGCCATATAAACCGATCTTGGGTCTTGACTTCTTGAGCCTCTAGAGGCCGCAATTCTTATCCGATTGGAATGAAATTTTGCACGAAGTGTTTTGTTATGATATCCAACAACTGTGCCAAGTGTGGTTCAAATCGGTCCATAACCTGATATAGCTGTCATATAAACAGATCTGGGGACTTGAATTCTTGAGCTTCTAGAGGGCGCAATTCCTTTCCGATTTGGTTGAAAATTTTCATGAAGTATTTTATTCTTACTTTCAACAACTGTGTCAAATAAGGTTCAAATCGGTTCATAAACTGATGTAGCTCTCCTATAAACCGATCTGGGATTTTGACTCCTTGAGCCTGAAGAGGTCGCAATTATTATCCGATTTGCCTGAAATTTTGTACGAAGGATTCAGTCATGACCATCAACATACGTGTTTATTATGGTCTGAATCGGTCTATAGCCCGATACAGCTCCCATATAAATCGATCTCTCTATTTTACTTCTTGAGCCCCCAAAGGGCGCAAATCTTATTTGAATTGGATGACATTTTACACAGGTTTCCAACTTATAATTTAATTGTGGTCCAAAACGGACCATATCTTATATCGCTCTAATAGCAGAGCAAATCTTTTCTTATATCCTTTTTTGCCTAAGAAGAGATGCCGGGAGAAGAACTCGGCAAATGCGATTCATGGTGGAGGGTATGTAAGATTCGGCCCGGCCGAACTTAGCACGCTTTTACTTGTTTTTAAATAATTTGAATGTAATTCACTTTTTGAGTTTTAAATTAAATTTTTGGCTTCGGAGCTTAGTTATTACAGAAAAGAATATATGACTTAGAAGTTCGTTGCTTAAGTCTTTTGTTTGTCCATTTTATATTGCACTAAATCATTGCCGTAACTATGCCATTTGTATAACAGCACTTACTACAGTGAACTAAGAAACAAGAAAATTGTTTCTTATTGGGCTGCAAACAACGTCTTCATTACCAAATGCATTTTAAGAGATTACTAGCCATAAACATGAACAAATTGTAATATAACCATTATTCTCAAATTCACCATACGTATGTTGGCCACTTGACTGACTCCTGCTGGGCAGGGATTTTTCAACCAAATATAAAGAAAAAAAAAATCCTCATAAATGATCTAATAAAAACTCAACATGTATTGAGTGTGAGAAGCCAACCACAATTACCTTGTGTTCAACATTCGAATAATAATTGTAAGTAGTTTGTTCGTAACACCAGTTAAAAGGGGTATGAGAGGGGAGAAGCAGAAAAACTATGAAACTTTAAAACTCCTGGTGATTTGAACATGAAGTGAATTATGAAACTATTAAATCGAAACACCAATCAAGTGTTTTCACTAACCCCCCGCCCCCCAACCCCATACCCTTTGCAAATAGTGAAAGAAAAAAGAAATCACGGCAGGAGAGAAGTGTGAAATAATTGAAACTATTTCGAATAATTAAAAAATCTATTGGTAACTGAAATAATTTGGAAGTAGAATGAGAGACACAAGACAAGCAGATGGCCAGGCCCACAAAAAACAAATCTAATTCACAGATGACTAATTGTTTGAGATATGTTATCACAGTATTTCTATCATTGACTGAGAGTGTGTGTGAAAAAAATCATTTAATTTTTTTTTTTTCAAAAAACAAAAAAAAAACAAGTAAAAGCGTGCTAAGTTCGGCCGGGCCGAATCTTATATACCCTCCACCATGGATCGCATTTGTCGAGTTCTTTTCCCGGCATCTTTTCTTAGGCAAAAAAGGATATAAGAAAAGAGTTGCTCTGCTATTAAAACGATATCAAGATATGGTCCGGTTCGGACCACAATTAAATTACATGTTGGAGACTTGTGTAAAATTTCAGCCAATTCGTATAAGAATTGGGCCCATTGGGGCTCACAAAGTAAAATAGAGAGAACGATTTATATGGAATCTGTATCGGGCTATAGATCGATTCAGACCATAATAAACACGTTTGTTGATGGTCATGAGAGGATCCGTCGTACAAAATTTCAGGCATATCGGATAATAATTGCCACCTCTAGGGGTCAATAAGTCAAGATCCCAGATCGGTTTATTGGCAGCTATATCAGGTTATGAACCGATTTGAACCTTATTTGACACAGTTGTTGAAAGTAAAAATAAAATACGTCATGCAAAGTTTCAGCCAAATCGGTTAGGAATTGCGCCCTCTAAAAGCTCAAGAAGTCAAATCCCCAGATCTGTTTATATGACAGCTATATCAGGTTATGGACCGATTTCAACCATACTTGGCACAGTTGTTGGATATCATAAGGAAATACTTCGTGCAAAAATTTATTCAAATCGGATAAGAATTGTGCCCTCTAGAGGCTCAAGAAGTCAAGACCCCAGATCGGTTTATATGGCAGCTATATCAGGTTATGAACCGATTTAAACCATACTTGGCACAGTTGTTGGGTATCATAACAAAACACGTCGTGCGAAATTCCATTCCATTCGGATGAGAATTGCGCCCTCTAGAGGCTCAAGAAGTCAAGACCCAAGATCGGTTTATATGGCAGCTATATCAGGTTATGGGCCGATTTAAACCATACTTAGCACAGTTGTTGGATATAATAACAAAACACGTCGTGCAAAATTTCATTTCAATCGGATAAGAATTGCGCACTCTAGAGGCTCAAGAAGTCAAGACCCAAGATCGGTTTATATGGCAGCTATATCAGGTTATAAACCGATTTGAACCATACTTGGCACAGTTGTTGGATATAATAACAAAACACGTCGTGCAAAATTTCATTTCAATCGGATAAGAATTGCGCCCTCTAGAGGCTCAAGAAGTCAAGAGCCAAGATCGGTTTATATGGCAGCTATATCAGATTATGAACCGATTTGAACTATACTTGGCGCAGTTGTTGGATATCATAACAAAACACGTCGTGCAAAATTTCGTTCTGATCGGATAAGAATTGCGCACGCTAGAGGCTCAAGAAGTCAAGACCCCAGATCGGTTTATATGGCAGCTATATCAGGTTATAGACCGATTTGAACTATACTTGGCGCAGTTGTTGGATATCATAACAAAACACGTCGTGCAAAATTTCATTCCAATCGGATAAGAATTGCGCACTCTAGAGGCTCAAGAAGTCAAGACCCAAGATCGGTTTATATGGCAGCTATATCAAAACATGGACCGATATGGCCCATTTACAATACCAACCGACCTACACTAATAAGAAGTATTTGTGCAAAATTTCAAGCGGATAGCTTTACTCCTTCGGAAGTTAGCGTGCTTTCGACAGACAGACGGACGGACGGACGGACGGACGGACGGACGGACGGACGGACAGACGGACGGACATGGCTAGATCGAAATAAAATGTCACGACGATCAAGAATATATATACTTTATGGGGTCTCAGACGAATATTTCGAGTAGTTACAAACAGAATGACGAAATTAGTATACCCCCCATCTTATGGTGGAGGGTATAAAAAAGATATCTTTAAATTTTCACCAAGCAAATCCCTATTAAAATAACATTGCCATTGATAGACTTTTGTACCGTTGATATACTTATACCATCCTTAGTTGTTCATGGTGTGCGGCATCTGCGGCATTGGTTTGCCTCAAATGTCTTTTTATCCTCTGCTCATTTTTCTTGGTCTAGCTTCTTGAGAGTTGGGGCCACCACCACCACCACTTTTCTTTTGTATGAATATCTTTATCATATCGTAAAATGCCTCTCCCTCATTTAACACTTTTTCGGATTTATAAAAATCATCCATAACAAAATACACAACAATACACTTTTCATGGTTTTGATTACACGCCTTTGTTGCCCCACTCTCCCACTGTTGTTGCTGTTGTTGTTATAAGTGGAGTATGGAGATGAATGCCGTTGAAGATGCCTATGCCGTTGTTAGCTTTGTTGGCGTTAACGATGATGGTGACGGTTTTGGATGGTCTCTTGCTTCTTCCTATTCGTGGCTATATTGCCGACACCAATGACACTAAAGCCCGCACGATAATTTTTCAATTAATCATTTCTTCTGAGATTTTCATACCCACCACCGAACGATGGGGGTATATTCATTTTGTCATTCCGTTTGCAGCACATCGAAATATCCATTTCCGACCCTATAAAGTATATATATTATTGATCAGCGTAAAAATCTAAGACGATCTAGACATGTCCGTCCGTCTGTCCGTCTGTCTGTTGAAATCACGCTACAGTCTTCAAAAATAGAGATATTGAGCTGAAACTTTGCACAGATTCTTCCTTTGTCCATAAGCAGGTTAAGTTCGAAAGTGGGCTATATCGAATTATATCTTTATATAGCCCCCATATAGACCGATCCGCCGATTTAGGGTCTTAGGACCATAAAAGCCACATTTATTATACGATTTTGCTGAAATTTGAGACAATGAGTTGTGTTAGGCCCTTCAACATTCTCTGTTAATTTGGCCCAGATCGGTTCAGATTTGGATATAGCTGCCATATAGACCGATCCTCCGATTTAGGGTCTTAGGCCCATAAAAGCCACATTTATTATCCGATTTTGCTAAAATTTGGGATATTGAGTTTTGTTAGGCCCTTCGACATCTTTCGTCAGTGTGGTTTAGATCGGTCCAGATTTGGATATAGCTACCATATAGACCGATCCTCCGATTTAGGGCCTTAGGCCCATAAAAGCCACATTTATTATCCGATTTTGCTGAAATTTGGGACAGTGAGTTGTGTTAGGCCCTTCGACATCTTTCGTCAGTGTGGTTTAGATCGGTCCAGATTTGGATATAGCTGCCATATAGACCGATCCTCCGATTAAGGGTCTTAGGCTCATAAAAACCACATTTATCATCCGAAATTTGGGACAGTGAGTTAATTTAAGCCCCTTGACATACATCTGCAATATGGCGCAGATTGGTCCCTATTTGGATATAGCTGCCATATAGAGCGATCTCTCGGTTAGGTTTTGAGCCCATAAAAGTCGCATTTATTGTCCGAATACGCCGCAATGTGGGATCGGTCTAGATTTGGACAATGCTACCATATAAACCGATCTTTCGATTTAAAGTTTTGGGCCCATAAAAGACGCATTTATTGTCCGATGTTACGGAAATTTGGGACAGAGAGTTAAGTTAAGCCCCTCCACATATTTCTGCAATTTGGTCTAGATCAATCAAGATTTGCATAAAGCTGCCATATAAACCGATATCTCGATTTAAAGTCTTGGCCCCAAAAAAGGCGCATTTATAATCCGATTTAACTGCAATTTGATACATTGACTCATGTTAGGCTTTTCGACATCCATGTTATATATGGGTCAGATCGGTTTATTTTTATATATAACTACTAAAAAGACCAATATTTTGCTATACACAATTGAACAATGACTTGTATTGGGTTGCCCAATGCGGATTTCTCATATAGTCGGCGTTGACAAATTTTTCACAGCTTGTGACTCTGTAATTGCGCACTTTCTTCTGTCAGTTATCAGCTGTTACTTTTAGCTTGCTTTAGAAAAAAAGTGTAAAAAAAGTATATTTGATTAAAGTTCATTCTAAGTTTTATTAAAAATGCATTTACTTTCTTTTAAAAAATCCGCAATTACTTTTTGGGCAACCAATACTTATTAGTATTTGGTCCAAATCGGATCATATTTCGATATAACTGCTATGGGACATAAGGTATGCAATTTTCACCGGATTTTGATGAAAGGTGGTTTACATATATACCCGAGGTGGTGGGTATCCAAACTTCGGCCGAACTTAAGCCTTTTTACTTGTCTTATTCTCCTACTTTTTATACCCTCCACCATAAGATGGGGGGTATACTAATTTCGTCATTCTGTTTCTAAATATTCGAAATATTCGTCTGAGACCCCATAATGTATATATATTCTTGATCGTCGCGACATTTTATGTCGATTTAGCCATGTCCGTCCGTCCGTCTGTCTGTCGAAAGCACGCTAACTTCCGAAGGAGTAAAGCTAGATGCTTGAAATTTTGCACAAATACTTCTTATTAGTGTAGGTCGGTTGGTATTGTAAATGGGCCACATCGGTCCATGTTTTGATATAGCTGCCATATAAACCGATCTTGGGTCTTGACTTCTTGAGCATCTAGAGTGCGCAATTCTTATCCGATTGGAATGAACCTTTGCACAACGTGTTTTGTTACAATATCCTACAACTGTGCCAAATATGGTTCAAATCGGTTCATAACCTGATATAGCTGTCATATAAACCGATCTGGGATCTTGACTTCTTGAGCCTGTAGAGGTCGCAATTATTATCCGATTTACCTGAAATTTTGTACGACGGATTCTCTCATGGCCTTCAACGTACGTGTTTATTATGGTCTGAATCGGTCTATAGCCCGATACAGCTCCCATATAAATCAATCTCTCTATTTTACTTCTTGAGCCCACAAAGAGCGCAATTCTTATTCGAATTGGCTGACATTTTACACAGGTCTCCAACATAAATATAATTTAATTGTGGTCCAAACCGGACCATATCTTAATATCGCTCTAATAGCAGAGCAAATCGTTTCTTATATCCATTTTATACCCTCCACCATAAGATGGGGGGTATACTAATTTCGTCATTCTGTTTGTAACTACTCGAAATATTCGTCTGAGACCCCATAAAGTATATATATTCTTGATCGTCGCGACATTTTATGTCGATCTAACCATGTCCGTCCGTCTGTCCGTCCGTCCGTCCGTCCGTCTGTCTGTCTGTCGAAAGCACGCTAACTTCCGAAGGAGTACAGCTAGCCGCTTGAAATTTTGCACAAATACTTCTTATTAGTGTAGGTCGGTTGGTATTGTAAATGGGCCACAGCGGTCCATGTTTTGATATAGCTGCCATATAAACCGATCTTGGGTCTTGACTTCTTGAGCCTCTAGAGTGCGCAATTCTTATCCGATTGTAATGAAATTTTGCACGACGTGTTTTGTTATGATATCCAACAACTGTGCCAAGTATGGCTCAAATCGGTCCATAACCTGATATAGCTGCCATATAAACCGATCTTGGGTCTTGACTTCTTGAGCCTCTGGCGTGCGCAATTCTTATCCGATTGGAATGAAATTTTGCACGACGTGTTTTGTTATGATATCCAACAACTGTGCCAAGTATGGTTCAAATCGGTTGATAACCTGGTATAGCTGCCATATAAACCGATCTTGGGTCTTGACTTCTTGAGCCTCTAGAGTACGCAATTCTTATCCGATTTGAATGAAATTTCGCACGACGTGTTTTGTTATGATATCCAACAACTGTACCAAGTATGGTTCAAATCGGTTCATAACCTGATATAGCTGCCATATAAACCGATCTTGGGTCTTGACTTCTTGAGCCTCTAGAGTGCGCAATTCTTATCCGATTGGAATGAAATTTTGCACGACGTGTTTCGTTATTATATCCAACAACTGTGCCAAGTATGGTTCAAATCGGTTCATAACCTGATATAGCTGCCATATAAACCGATCTGGGATCTTGACTTCTTGAGCCTCTAGAGATCGCAATTATTATCCGATATGCCTGAAATTTTGTACGATGTATTCTCTCATGACCATTAACATACGTGTTTATTATGGTCTGAATCGGTCTATAGCCCGATACAGCTCCCATATAAATCGATCTCTCTATTTTACTTCTTGAGCCCACAAAGAGCGCAATTCTTATTCGAATTGGCTGACATTTTACACAGGTCTCCAACATAAATATAATTTAATTGTGGTCTTAACCCGACCATATCTTGATATCGTTTTAATAGCAGAGCAACTCTTTTCTTATATCCTTTTTTGCCTAAGAAGAGATGCCGGGAAAAGAACTCGACAAATGCGATCCATGGTGGAGGGTATATAAGATTCGGCCTGGCCGAACTTAGCACGCTTTTACTTGTTTCAATTTGTAAGTTAATTTTCAAAATAATATTTTTAAAAAAATTTAATAAAAAATTTTCTCCAAACATTTTCTCCATCTTTCAATCACAAATATTGTATTTGTAGCTTCTCACTACCATAGGATATATATGAGTATGTTAATGTCGTGGTCACCCAAAACCATACACAATAGGTGTTGATTGCTTACCTATGCATTATCAACATAACCTACCAACCGCCATCCTCACCACTATAGTCATCGTCATCATAGTCAACATTCCCATTCACACCGTATGCAAGCCTTTAATATGTAGAATGCCTTGGCAGCCATGGCTTCCACAAAAGAGTCACAAAGCCCGCCACTGTGAACCACATTGAAACACTCATCGCCATTTGGGTCTACTTTAGTTTTCACAGAGTGTTTTAATAAATGTGTGAGACATATTGCAGCTTTAAATAAAGCATTATGCATTACTCAATATCTCAGTTACGAGTATGAAAAGGGGGGGAAGGGGAACATCCAAACAACACTAGACACCAATGGAATAACTCACCAACCTAGCTGCAGTGGCCCCATGAGACTATAGGCTAAGGAACTAAGGTATGGTATATTGTAACACCATCATCACCACATTGGGTTGGCCGCGGTGACAAGAGGAAACGGATAAGAAGAATAAGAAGTTTTAAAGCGAGTTATGTGTGTGTGTGTGTGTGTGTGCCATCAACACTGCCACTATTGAGTTGATAAATGATTTCGATTAGTTGGTGCTTGTAATACGACGCCTATAAATGGACTTTGATTGAACGCGCTTTGCTTATAAAATGTTAAAGAAACGACAACAACAACTACAGTTACAATAATAACAGCTTAGACGGGAACTGCAATGTGAAGAAATAATAACAAATTAAAACGTGTTAAGTTCGGCCGTGCCGAACTTTGGATGACCACCACCAAGGATATAATAATCATTCTATTTTATTATAACTCCACTACTATATCCATAGTTATATCTAAATAGGGGCTGGTCTGGGTCGAATTCTATTCTGGTCCCGAGAACTCTTATACAAGTAACAGTTTTAGCAAAATCAAGCAATAAATCAGGTTTTTATGGGATTATAAGATTAAGAAATTGCAACATCGGTCTTAGTGGCAGCTATATAGTCTGATATGGAACATATTCGGATCGGATGTCGGGAAGCTTTAAACAACTCACTACTTCAAATTTCAAGGATACCGATTGATAAATAAAGCTCTTATCGGCTTCTAACCCTAAAAGCACGTTTACATTAAAAATTTTATAATCTGGATTTAACCAAAATGCTGTCCGTTTGTACTGCGTTTCTGGGAATTTAAGTGGCATACACAAGTCTACACGCCTATACATGAATGTGCATATCATGTATATATCATGTATCTTAAAAACAGTTGCATATTTTGGTACTTTGATCGATTATTCAGCCATGAAATCGGGTTTATTTGGCATTCAAAGATAAATCCTGCAAAAATGGGATTTATTTGGTAAAACCTGCAAAAAAACACTGGATTTAGCACACAATGTACTTTTAGCCGTCATAGCGGCCAATATGACAGTTATATCTAAATATAGACCTATCTTAACCATATGGATGTTGTAAGGCCTAAAACAACTAACTGTTTCAAATTTCAGCGAAATCGGGTGATAAATAAAGCTTTTATGGGCTTTAGACCATTAATCGGCAGATCGGTCTATATGACAGCTGTAACCAAATATTATCCGATGTAAACCATCGATTTGAACACTAATTGAGTCGGATGTTGGAAAAACAACTCACTGATTAAAATTTCAGCGAAATCGGGTAATAAATGCAGCTTTTATGGGTTTCAGACGCCAAATCGGCAGATGGTTGGACGCTTAAAACAACTCACTGTTTGAAGTTTAAGCAAAAATGGGAAATAAATGCAGCTTTTAAGGGCTTCAGACCCTTTATCGGCAGATCGGTCTATATGTCAGCTATATCCAAATGTGGTGCGATTTGGCGTTCAAGAGCTTAACCTGCGTGCAGCAAAAATACATATTAGTGATAAATTTCAACTCGGTGCCATAATTTTTGAAGGTTGTAGAGTGATTACAATAGACGGACATCGCTAAATCGTCTTCGAATTTAACGATGATCCGAAATATATATACGTTGTAGGGTCGGAAATGGATATTACGAAGCGTTGCAAACGTAATGACTATATGAGTATACCGCCTATCCTATGGTGGTGGGTATAAAAATAAGAAGAATCATGGTTTCACTAAGAAAACCCCTCTTTAACAGCAGCGAGGTTTAAAATTTCCTAGTCTTCTGTTGTTGTTATTGTTGGCTTCTTCGAGGTGTGCAGCTATGCCCAGATTTTTTTTTCAATATGAAGCAAGTGTGTTTTCTTTAGATGATTTGGTGCTGCTGCTGCACTCCTGCCATAGGATGCGATTTACACCATTTCCAGGATAGTGAAAACAAGTAAAAATGTGCTATGTTCTACCGGGCCGAATCTTGGGAACCCATCACTATGGATTCTGCAAAAAAATCTATCTCTAAATGAACTTAGTTAAAGGACATAATTTTATTCAACATACCAAACTTCTGTTAAACCAGCTAAAATTATAGCTCTAGGAACCGATCAAGGATGATCGAGAGACCGGTTTATGTGATAGCTATATCAGGTTATAGACTGATTAGGACCGTATTTGGTGTAGTTGTGGCAAGCCGGGCCGAACTTTGGATACCCACTACCTCGAGTATATATGTAAACCACCTTTCGTCAAATCCGGGGAAAAGTGCATACCTTGTGACCCATAACAGCTATATCGAAATATGTTCGGATTTGGACCAAATACTAATAAGTAAAAGTCATTGTTCAACTGTATAAAACAAAATTTCGCTCTTTTTAGTAGCTATAAACCGCTCTGAACCATAAGCGACACGGATGTCGAAAAGTCTAACATACATCACTGTGTAAAATTTCAGTGAAATCGGATCATAAATGCGCCTTTTATTGGGCCAAGGCTTTTCATCAAGATATATGTCTATATGGCAGCTATATCCAAATGTAGACCGATTTCGACCAAGTTTCAGATAAATGTCGAAGAGCTTAACACAACTCACCCCTTCCGAATTTCAGCAAAATCGGGCAATAAATACGCCTTTTATGGCCCCAAAACCTTAAATCAAGAGATTGGTCTAAATTGCAGCTATATCCAAATCTGGACCGATCTGAGCCAAATTGAAAAATAATATCGAAAGTTTCATCACAACTCACTGTCCCAGATTTCGGCGACATCGGACAGTAAATGGGCCTTTTATGGGTTCGAATCCTCAAATCGAGAGATCGGTCTCTATGGCAGCTATATCCAAATCTGAACCGATCTGAGCCAAATTGACAAAGGATGTCGAAGGGCCTAAGACAACTCACTGTCCCAAATTTCAGCAAAATCGGATAATAAATGTGGTTTTTATGGGTCTAAGACCCAAAATCGGAGGATCGGTCTATATGGTAGCTATATCCAAAACTGGACCGATCTGAGCCAAATTGACAAAGGATGTCAAAGGATGTCACTGTCCCAAATTTCAGCAAAATCGGATAATAAATGTGGCTTTTATGGGTCTGAGACCCTAAATCGGAAGATCGGACTATATGGCAGCTATATCCAAATCTAAACCGATCTGGGCCAAATTGACGAAGGATGTCGAAGGGGCAAAGACAACTCACTGTCCCAAATTTCAGCAAAATCGGATAATAAATGTGGCTTTTATGGGTCTAAGACCATAAATCGGAGGATCGGCCTATATGGTAGCTATATCCAAAACTGGACCGATTTGGGCCAAATTGACGAAGGATGTCAAAGGATGTCACTGTCCCAAATTTCGGTGACATCGGACAGTAAATGCGCCTTTTATGGGCTCAAATCCTCAAATGGAGATATCGGTCTATATGGCAGCTATATCCAAATCTGAACCGATATGAGCCAAATTGACAAAGGATGTCGAAGGGCCTAAGACAACTCACTGTCCCAAATTTTAGCAAAATCGGACAATAAATGTGGTTTTTATGGGTCTAAGACCCTAAATCGGAGGATCGGTCTCTATGGCAGCTATATCCAAATCTGAACCGATCTGAGCCAAATTGACAAAGGATGTCGAAGGGCCTAAAACAACTCACTGTCCCAAATTTCAGCAAAATCGGATAATAAATGTGGTTTTTATGGGTCTAAGACCCTAAATCGGAGGATCGGTCTATATGGTAGCTATATCCAAAACTGGACCGATCTGGGCCAAATTGACGAAGGATGTCAAAGGATGTCACTGTCCCAAATATCAGCAAAATCGGATAATAAATGTGACTTTTATGGGTCTAAGACCCTAAATCGGAGGATCGGTCTATATGGTAGCTATATCCAAAACTGGACCGATCTGGGCCAAATTGACGAAGGATGTCAAAGGATGTCACTGTCCCAAATTTCAGCAAAATCGAATAATAAATGTGGCTTTTATGGGTATAAGAACCTAAATCGGAGGATCAGACTATATGGCAGCTATATCCAAATCTGTACCGATCTGGGCCAAATTGACGAAGGATGTCGAAGGGGCAAAGACAACTCACTGTCCCAAATTTCAGCAAAATCGAATAATAAATGTGGCTTTTATGGGTCTAAGACCCTAAATCGAAGGATCGGTCTATATGGGGGCTATATCTAGATATAGTCCGATTTGGCCCATCTTCGAACTTAACCTGCTTATAGACAAAAAAAGACTCTGTGCAAAGTTTCAGCTCAATATCTCTATTTTTGAAGACTGTAGCGTGATTTCAACAGACATACATGTCTAGATCGTCTTAGATTTTTACGCTGATCAAGAATATATATACTTTATAGGGTCGGAAATGGATATTTCGATGTGTTGCAAACGGAATGACAAAATGATTATACCCCCATCCTTCGGTGGTGGGTATAACAAGAAGTTAAGTTCGGCCGGGCCGAATCTTAGGAACCCACCCATGAATACTGCAAAAAATTTCCGTAAATGAAATTAGTTGAAGGGCATATGTGTACCAAACGAGCCAACATTTGAAGCTTCTGGGGGACGCATAATAATAATCGGGAGAATGGTTTATATGGGAACCAAATCAGGTTAGGAACCGATTTGGATCATACTTACCATGGCGGTAGGAATTCATAAGAGGACACTATGTGTACAATTCCAGCCAAATTGGATAATAAAGGGTGATTTTTTTAAGGTTAGGATTTGAACACATTTCGAACCGAACACTGATTTTGGTAATAAAATTCAATGATTTGCAAGCGTTGCTCGTTAGTAAGTCTATTCATGATGAAATGTCAAAGCATACTGAGCATCTTTCTCTTTGACACCATGTCTGAAATCCCACGTGATCTGTCAAATACTAATGCATGAAAATCCTAACCTCAAAAAAATCACCCTTTAATTGCGACTTCCAAGGGCAAAAATTGTCAAATCGTGAGATCGGCATATATGAGAGCTATTTCAGGTTATTGACAGATTTGAATCGCACTTGGCACAGTTGTTGGAAGTCATAACAGAAAGAATAAAATTTCAAAATTCGGTTTATATAGGAGCTATATGAGGTTATAGACCGATTGCTATCATACTTTGCACGATAGCTGGAAGTCATAAGAAGTGCAAAGTTTCAGCCCAATGAAAATTGCGGCTTCCTGGGAATTAAGAAGTTAACTCAGGAGATCGGTTTATATGGGAGCTTTATGAGGGATATATTTCCAAATGTGAACCGATATGACCCATTTCAAATCCCGAACAACCTGCCTCAATAAGAAATATCTGTTCAAAATTTCGAGTGGCTAGCGGTACGCGTTCGAACGCTATCGGTATTTCCACAGACGCACGAACGGACATGGCTAGATCAACTTAGAATGTCAAGAGGATCAAAAATGTATATACTTTATGGGGTTGCAGATCAATATATCGAGGTTTTGCAAATGGAATGACTAGATTTGTATACACCTATCCTATGGTAGAAGGTATAATATGATCCTATAGTTGAAGTTACACAATCTACGAAATTATATAACATACTGACTCTTATTTATGAGGTCGCAAAATACGTAGAAATGTTTTCCTGGAAATGTTGGTGCATATCCCTCAAGGGCCTTACTGAAATCTAATACAGCAGTACTTTGAGTAATTCACATAGCGGCTAGACCATAGTGTTTGGGGTCACCAGGCCCTTTATTATTTGTAAATGTACTAGTCTTGATCAGGAGTTCGTCTGGCATCACGGGACGCAATAAACCGCTCAGATTTCGTTTTACATGTGGACTTTGGTGAGGACCTCCGAAGTGAAACGTGGTGGCTGTGGTTCGCATCCAATGCCGCCATGACATTACTTTCCTTTGCTTGGAAATGGTGACTTAATTGCATTGCTTTGCTTTTAAATCATGGCAACGAATGCAGCAGGCTACAAAAGAAAAACCTAAGAAAACTGATGCAAAGTCCCTTTTAAAAATGCTAAAAGCGATTTGACAAATTGTCTCTAATTGAAAGATTAGCTCTTGTTGTTGTCTGTCTATCTATCGCCATAAATACGTCTGTCCCAGGCCATACGTCCATTCATCCATCGATATTGTCCGTCCAAAACTCAACCTGTGGTATACGGTTTCTTTGCGGTCTTATCACAGTTTTGAAATCTTTTTTCCCCTTCTCCACTATTCACTCTGTGAGGCAACTATGTTGCTCGTGTGAGGTTTTATTAATCAACGTTCAAATTGTTTCCATAATTTAATTTTCCTTGTTTACTTTTTTTCTTCCAAACGTTCTCTTCATTGTTCCTTGCATGGCCTGTCCATACTTTACCATTTATGCTGGAGGAGGCTGGCTTGGAGGTGTATTGTTTTGTTTACATTGCTGCAAAAGATTGAAAATGTAGGGGATTTTTAAGAGTAAAAATTATGACTTTAGGTGTAGAAGGATAATTTTTTTTCCAATTAAGTAAAATTTTACTAATGTTTGATAATCTTTGGAGGAGGGTTTTGGGGAAAATAATAATGTGATCTTTACACATTTAGGATAAGGAAGATAACAGTGACATTCATTTTTAATATCTAACAAGTAAAAGCGTGCTAAGTTCGGCCGGGCCGAATCTTATATACCCTCCACCATGGATCGCATTTGTCGAGTTCTTTTCCCGGCATCTCTTCTTAGGCAAAAAAGGATATAAGAAAAGAGTTGCTCTGCTATTAAAACGATATCAAGATATGGTCCGGTTCGGACCACAATTAAATGATATGTTGGAGACCTGTGTAAAATTTCAGCCAATTCGTATAAGAATTGCGCCCATTGGGGCTCGCGAAGTAAAATAGAGAGAACGATTTATATGGGATCTGTATCGGGCTATAGACCGATTCAGACCATAATAAACACGTTTGTTGATGGTCATGAGAGGATCCGTCTTACAAAATTTCAGGCATATCGGATAATAATTGCGACCTCTACGGGTCAAGAAGTCAAGATCCCAGATCGGTTTATATGGCAGCTATATCAGGTTATGAACCGATTTGAACCTTATTTGACACAGTTGTTGAAAGTAAAAATAAAATACGTCATGCAAAATTTCAGCCAAATCGGATGGGAAATGCGCCCTCTAGAAGCTCAAGAAGTCAAATCCCCAGATCTGTTTATATGACAGCTATATTAGGTTATGGACCGATTTCAACCATACTTGGCACAGTAGTTGGATGTCACAAAAAACACGTCGTGCGAAATTCCATTCCAATCGGATAAGAATTGTGCCCTCTAGAGGCTCAAGAAGTCAAGACCCAAGATCGGTTTATATGGCAGCTATATCAGGTGATAGACCGATTTGAACCATACTTGGCACAGTTGTTGGATATAATAACGAAACACGTCGTGCAAAATTTCATTCAAATCGGATAAGAATTGCGCCTTCTAGAGGCTCAATAAGTCAAGACCCAAGATCGGTTTATATGACAGCTATATCAGGTTATGAACCGATTTGAACCATACTTGGCACAGTTGTTGGGTATCATAACAAAACACGTCGTGCAAAATTCCATTCCAATCGGATAAGAATTGCGCACTCTAGAGGCTCAAGAAGTCAGGAGCCAAGATCGGTTTATATGGCAGCTATATCAGGTTATAGACCGATTTGAACCATACTTGGCACAGTTGTTGGATATAATAACAAAACACGTTGTGCAAAATTTCATTTCAATCGGATAAGAATTGCGCACACTAGATCCTCAAGAAGTCAAGACC
Source organism: Stomoxys calcitrans (assembly GCF_963082655.1). Lineage (NCBI taxonomy): Eukaryota > Metazoa > Arthropoda > Insecta > Diptera > Muscidae > Stomoxys > Stomoxys calcitrans. The sequence continues at coordinate 39,017,617 of NC_081552.1, forward strand.
CAAGATCGGTTTATATGGCAGCTATATCAGGTTATGAACCGATTTGAACCATACTTGGCACAGTTATTGGATATCATAACAAAACACGTCGTGAAAAATTTCATTCCAATGGGATAAGAATTGCGCACTCTAGAGGCTCAAGAAGTCAAGACCCAAGATCGGTTTATATGGCAGCTATATCAAAACATGGACCGATATGGCCCATTTACAATACCAACCGACCTACACCAATAAGAAGTATTTGTGCAAAAGTTCAAGCGGCTAGCTTTACTCCTTCGGAAGTTAGCGTGCTTTCGACAGACAGACGGACGGACGGACATGGCTAGATCGACATAAAATTTCACGACGATCAAGAATATATATACTTTATGTGGTCTCAGACGAATATTTCGAGTAGTTACAATCAGAATGACGAAATTAGTATACCCCCCATCTTATGGTGGAGGGTATAAAAATTATGACTTTAGGTGTAGAAGGATAATTTTTTTTCCAATTAAGTAAAATTTTACTAATGTTTGATAATCTTTAGAGGAGGGTTTTGGGGAAAATAATAATGTGATCTTTACACATTTAGGATGAGGAAGATAACAGTGACATTAATTTTTAATATCTAAAAATTAATTCCTAGAAAATTAATTCGGGGCTCATATTAAGTTTTAAAGGCTGTTTTGCAGTGTATATAAAGGAAGTGACAACTGCGGAGGACCTATACTTTATGGTCAAGCGAACCACGAAGGCCCTGAATGACTCGCTGGTGTCAGCATGTACTATTGCCATGCCAAGGGGCAACAGCGACCCCCGTGGTGAACCACAGAGCTGGTTGGCCTAACGAAGGACTGCAGAAAACTTTTCAACAGGGCGAAAGCAGCAAAAGCACCACATGATTGAGACCTCTATATGGCTGAGCTAAGAAAATATAAGCGCGAGAAAGGCTCAGAAGAAATCCCGGGTGGCATTCTCTAGCTCTAGTGGAGGATACATCTGAGGCCTCTAGGCTAAGAAGATTCTGTTCTCGAGACCTATTACGGTGGGCTATATTCAGAAGTAAGAGAATGAATGGACAATATCTAATGAGGAGAAGTTAGAACTACTCATTGATACACATATCCCAGGAAATTCTCCAACGGACAACGTGGCACCAGAAGAGCTTGTCACTGGTATGCATTCGGCTGAGGTTATTATGGAAATTGTGTCTGAGCCAAAAATCCTTAGGGCGATAAGAAGTTTCGACTTCTTTAAGTCGCCAGGCCCTGATGATGTATCACCGGTTGAATTACAAGCTGTGTCTGTTAGACTGGTTCCTTGGCTTAGGGAGATATACTCTGCTTGTATCAGCATGTCATATATACCCAAGGGATGGAGGGACACGAAGGTCATTTTCATTCCGAAATCAGGACAACGTTACCCAACGAAGGCGAAAGATTTTCGTCCTATTAGTCTGTCATCCTTTATGCTAAAGACTTTTGCGAGGTTGATATAAACATATCTTAGGGCAAAGATCCCTGGAGATTGCCTGTCGCGGCAGCAGCTGCATATAGTAAAGGCAAATCCTCTGATGCACCTCTTACCGACCTAGTCGGCTACATAGAGAGTTCTCTCGCTGTCAAGGAATATACAATGGTAGCATTGACATTGAAGCTGCTTTCAATTATATAAAACCGACGTCAATCATGAAGGAGTTGGATTTTCTAGGCATCAACTCTACCGTAAGAAATGTATTAATAACTTACTAAATAAAATATGCATAACGGTAGTCTTGAGATCTGAGAATCTAAAACAAGTAAGAGCGTGCTAAGTTCGGCCGGGCCGAATCTTATATACCCTCCACCATTGATCGCATTTGTCGAGTTCTATGCGCGGTATCTCTTTTTAGACAAACATAGAATATTGAATAAGAACTGTTATCCTATTGGAGCTATATCAAGTTATAGTCCGATTCGGACCATAATTGAATGCTGATTGACATTGTAGAAGTCATTGTGTAATATTTCAGTTCATTCGGATAAGAATTGCGCCTTGTAAGGGCTCAAGAAGCAAAATCGGGAGATAGGTTTGTATGGGAGCTGTATCAAGCTACTGATCGATTCAGACCAAACTAGACACGTATGTTTAAGGTCGTGAGAGAAGGCCTTGTACAAAATTTCAGCCAAATCGGATGAGAATTGCGCCCTCTAGAGGTTCGAGAAGTCAAGATCCCAGACCGGTTTATATGGCAGCTATATCAGGTTATAAACCGATTTGAACTATACTTGGCACAATTGTTGGATATCATACCAAAACACGTCGTGTAAAATTTCATTCAAATCGGATAAGAATTCCGCACTCTAGAGGCTCAAGAAGTCAAGACCCAAGATCGGTTTACATGGCAGCTATATCAGCTTATCGACCGATTTGAACCATACTTGGCACAATTGTTGGATATCATAACAAAATACGTCGTGTAAAATTTCATTCAAATCGGATAAGAATTGCGCACTCTAGAGGCTCAAGAATTCAAGACCCAAGATCGGTTTATATGGCAGCTATATAAGGCTATGGACCGATTTGAACCATACTCGGCACAGTTTTTGGATATCATCACAAAACACTTCGTGCGAAATTTCATTCCAATCGGGTAAGAATTGCGCACTTTAGAGGCTCAAGAAGTCAAGACCCAAGATCGGTTTATATGGCAGCTATATCAATACATGGACCGATATGGCCCATTTACAATACCAACCGACCTACACTAATAAGAAGTATTTGTGCAAAATTTCAAGCGGCTAGCTTTACTCCTTCGGAAGTTAGAGTGCTTTCGACAGACAGACGGACGGACGGACGGACAGATGGACGGACATGGCTAGATCGACATAAAATTTCACGACGATCAAGAATATATATACTTTATGGGGTCTCAGACGAATATTTCGAGTAGTTACAATCAGAATGTCGAAATTAGTATACCCCCCATCTTATGGTGGAGGGTATAAAAATATGCATAACGGTAGGCTTGAGATCTGAGAATCTAAAAAAATGGGTAAGCAGAGGAACACCTCAAGGAGGTGTACTGTCTCCTCTACTTTGGAATATAGCCATTAACAATATATTATTGTCTCTGGAAGAAAAAGGTGTAAAAGGGGTCGCGTATGCTGATGACTTGGCAATTGCGGTTGGGGGGAAGTTTCCCAGCACTCAGAGATACTTCAGGAAGCTCTTCGTGCAATAGCGAAGTGGTCTAGGTATAAAACCGTGAAAGACTCTCTTCGGCAGGAGATACAAGTTGCCTACAGAGGCAACTGTTTCTTTGGAGGATAGAATGTTCTATTTACAGAAAACGCAAAATACATGGGTGTTTTGCTAGACAGGAAATTCACACCTGCAAGAGAGCTATTGGCAGAAGTTGGGGGTTTAGACCGCGTGTCAGGCATTGGGTATATACAGCAGTTGTCGGACCTATATGCCATATGGTGTTGTGGTCTGGTGGACGGCGCTTCAAAAGTCCACCTACTGTTCAAAAGTCAAGCGGACCCAAAGGATGGCTTGTTTGCGCATCACAGCCACACGGAGGACGATACCATCTGATGCAGTGAATTTAATGCTACATGTAATGCCCCTGGACATTGTGGCTAGACAAATTGCTGCGACCACTGTCGTGAGGCTAAGGGAGGATTCTCTTTGGTTATGTGACGGTTACGGACACTGTTTGGATTACATCCTACCTGAGCCGCTTTTTGATAAAAGTACTGTACAACTTTTCTTGAGAGAACCGATTGGAACTACGATATTCCTGGTAATATGGATGGTTCCAATCTAGACGACCAGGTGGGCTTTGGGGTGTACTCTAAAGATCTAGAACAGGTCATATGTTACCCGCCCACTGCAGTGTGTATCAAGCGGAGATTATTGCAATTAAGAAAGCGGTAGAGTGGCAAACACTTGGAGAACGTATTTCTGAACACAAAAACCGCCCTCGATTTTCGCAAATCTCTCAACGAGATGGATGAACAAATCTAAATTCACCCGTTCTGGGTGCAGGCAGAGATATTCTAGGGAATTGTAAAGAGGACGAGATGCGAGACTAGGAACTATCTAACACATTCCAGGGAATCAGGGAAGGACAACGAATGATAGATTGTCACAAAGAGGGGGCTGTAAGCATTCCAAAACTACAATATGTCTCCTAATCTAAACCGCCTTGCTGTCATTGGCTAGAACAGACGTCTCAGTCATTGTGTCCGCCATGGCAGGTCACTGTCCAATCGGAAAACATGCTGACAGGCTGGAGGTTTGCATTAACGACTTTTGCAAAAGCTGTGAGGACAATGAAGAAGAAGGGACTATAGAATACCTTCTGTGTATGTTCCTGCTCTGGCAGTCAGAAGGAGTTCCATTTTAGGTTCTCATTTCTTTGAGAATCTGTCTGATTTAGCGGATGTGAACGTTCACAAGTTGTTGGGCTTTTTAAAGCGATCTGAATAGTTCAATGGTAGGAACTAGAAGGCATCTTCCTTCTTCTGTTCCTGTGGTATCACAATGCACGAAAAAGTCTAAGTGAGTCTGATGGAAGATTGCCACTTTAACCAAACCTAAACTTCCAGTGTATATGGCATGGTGGTGGTTCGGCCCAGTCTCATCGTACTTCATGCAATTTACTTATTCTTGCCGTTCTTCTTCTTTTTTATGTCCACCACCGATGGATGGGGGTATATTCAGTTTGTCATTCCGTTTGCAATATATCGAAATATCCATTTCTGACCCTATAAAGTACATATATTCGTGATTGTCGTAAAAATCTAAGATGATCTAGCCATGTCCGTCCATCTTTCCGTTTGTCCGTCTGTCGGTTGAAATCACGCTACAGTCTTTAAAAATAGAGATGTATGGACGTTAAAAATGTCTGATTTTAGACATTTTGGGGTTAGGGCGACTTCCTGGGTACTTGGTAAAATTTTTGTTATACCATATCCGTATTTTACTCTTCAATACCTTTCATTTGATATTCATATTATCTTTATCGGACCACTTGTGATTTTGGGTGGAATTTTGGGGTAACGGGGGACGGTCCGCCCCCTTCCGATATCAACAAATTATGAAGCATATCATATTCGTAATCTACTCCTGAATGCCTTTAATTTGAGTCCCATATTGTCATGCTCGTCCAATGAACCTATTTTAAGGGGTTTTGGACCCAATTTATATACCCTACACCAACACTGTGGTACAGGGTATTATAGCTTTGTGCATTTGTTTGCAACGCTTAGAAGGAGAAGAGCTAGACCCATTAATAAGTATACCGATCGAAGGACGAACGCTATTGATTTTGGACAAAATCGGTTGAGATTTAGATATAGCTCCCATATATATCTTTCATCCGATATAGCCTTTTAAGGCTGTAGCTGTCATACAGACCGATCTCTCGATTTAAGGTTTTGGACCCATAAAAGGCGCATTTATTGTCCGATGTCGCCGAAATTTGGGACAGTGAGTTAAGTTAGGCCCCATCGACATCTTTCTGCAATATGACCCAGATCGGTTCAAATTTCGATATAGCTGCCATATAGACCGATTTCTCGATTTAAGGTCTTGGGCCATAAAAGACGCATTTATTATACGATTTCGCCGAAATTTGGGACAGTGAGTTGTGTTAGGCCCTTTAACATTATCCCTCAATTTTACCCAGATCGGTTCAGATTTGGATATAGCTGCCATATAGACCGATCTCTCGATTTAAGGTTTTGGGGCCATAAAAGGCGCTTTTATTGTCCGATTTCGCCGAAATTTGGGACAGTGAGTTCCGTAAGGCTCTTCGACAACTTTCTGCAATATGGCTCAGATCGATTCAAATTTGGATATAGCTGCCATATAGACCGACCTCTCGATTTAAGGTCTTGGGCCATAAAGGACGCATTTATTGTCCGATGTCGCTGAAATTTGGGACAGTGAGTTGTGTTAGGCCCTTTAACATTATTCCTCAATTTTACCCAGATCGGTTCAGATTTGGATATAGCTGCCATATAGACCGATCTCTCGATTTAAGGTTTTGGGGCCATAAAAGGCGCTTTTATTGTCCGATTTCGCCGAAATTTGGGACAGTGAGTTCCGTAAGGCTCTTCGACATCTTTCTGCAATATGGCCCGGATTGATCCAGATTTGGATATAGTTGCCATATAGACCGATCTCTCGATTCAAGGATTTGGCTCCATTAAAGGCACATTTATAATCCGATTTCGGTGAAATTTGACACATTCGTGTCGTATATGGTTCAGATCGGTCCATATTTAGATATGCCTACCTTGGATATGGTACTTATTAGAGCACTCAATGTCCGTGTCGAATGTGTTCCAAATCGGACCATTTTTCGGTATAGCTGCTATGGATACATAAATTATGCATTTTTCACCGGATTATGAGGAAAGGTGGTTTATATATATACACGAGGTGGTGTGTATCCAAAGTTCGGCCCGGCCGAACTTAAAGCCTTTTTACTTGTCATATATAAGAAGATGTTTGATTTGGCCCAGATCGGTTCAGATTTGGATATACACAGCTGTCATATAGACCGATCTCTCGATTTAAGTTCTTGAGCTCTTATTAGGCGCATTTATTTTCCAATTTCGCTAAAATTTGGGATAGCGACTTGGGTTAGGCCCCTCGATATCCCTGTGAAAAACAGCCAAGATTGGCCCAGATTTGGATATAGCAGACATATATACCGATCTTAAGATTTCAGTTACATAAATTTTAATTTATTGACTAATTTTGCTGAAATTAGGTGTAACGAGTTTCGTATAGCTCCCCGACATATTTGGATGTTAGATCTACTTCATTCTCTTGGATTCGGTAGTGGATTGGAGTAGGCAAACTCTTTGCCCCAAAAGTGGATGTCAGATTCATACTCCACTCCCGAAAATCACATTGGAGCTACATATTATGAGGTGAGGCGTCCCTGAAACACTTGGCCATGAAGCAGATACAGATTACAGACAGATTCAAATTTCTTTAATTTGAGTGCCAATTGCCATTGGTTTAAGGGGAGTTTATGGGTTGGCACGACCCCCACACATTTCGTCTCAAACTTGGATAACAAATTCGTTTCTAGTATCAAATACCTTTTATTTATCCCCATAGTAGGCAATCATGAACAGTTTGAAGGGAATTTAGAGGCGGACTCTGAAGTAATGTCAGTATCGCATTAGAGCTTTTGTTTGAGCCGCATAATGTCAAGCATTTAAAAGGAGGTTATCAAGATATTGGGTCTAGGTTGGGCTAGGGTCTCGTTCAGATCTACACTAATTAATTTTTTTTATTGGTTATCTACATTCACAATCATATTTCAAAGCAACTTCTTGGGATAGTATATTACTAAAGATCCGCATGTCCTCCTGTGTCCATCCCAATCTGAGTGTGAAAAGAGTACTCTACTACCAAAGAGCTTTTATTTCTGTCATATTCAATCCTGATCGGTCTTCATATATATATACTTAATTCCTTTTTTTGGGTAGGATCAGGGGGGATTGCCCTCTGACACGTCCTTTCATTTGAGTACAACATATTCTCGGTCATCCTACACTACAGTTTGGCGTTGTATTTGTTGGGAGGAGAGTTAATTTAATTTAATTTCATGGTTTTACTTGTTGTCACTCGATTCGTTCTACAAGACATTGGAACAGCTACTTTCTCTTTATAAAATCAGCTGTTTTCATAAACTTGGCGAACAAAGGCTTGTCATAATTGGTGTATACGGCCGTTTGGTGGGGGGAGGGCGGGCTCACTCCATCTTCTACGTGACCACAAATATGAATGACGCACTCCACTTAAACATATTTATCATTTGATCCCCATTGTTTTAATGGGTCAAGTAAACTATTGGAGGCGACTTTAGGAGGTAAAGCACCAAATATATTCTTGGATACAAAGTTCAATGTAATATTCGTAATCTGCTACCAAATGATTTTAATTTGAGATCGTAGACGTGTTTTGTTATTATATCCAACAACTGTGCCAAGTATGGTACAAATCGGTCCATAACCTGATATAGCTGCCATATAAATAGATCTGGGTCTTGACTTCTTGAGCCCCTAGAGTGCGCAATTCTTATCCGATTGGAATGAAATTTTGCACGACGTATTTTGTTATGATATCCAACAACTGTGCTAAGTATGGCTCAAATCGGTCCATAACCTGATATAGCTGACATATAAACCGATCTGGGATCTTGACTTCTTGAGCCTCTAGAGGTCGCAGTTATTATCCGATTTACCTGAAATTATGTACTACGGATCCTCTCATGACCATCAACATGCGTGTTTATTATGATATGAATCGGTCTATAGCCCGATACAGCTCCCATATAAATCGATCTTTCTATTTTACTTCTTAAGCCCCCAAAGGGCGCAATTCTTATTCAAATTGGCTGACATTTTACACAGGTCTCCAACATGTAATAACATAATAATAGCAGAGCAAATCTTTTCTTATATCATTTTTTGCCTAAGAAGAGATGCCGGGAGAAGAACTCGACAAATGCGATCCATGGTGGAGGGTATGTAAGATTCGGCCCGGCCGAACTTAGCACGGTTTTACTTGTTTATTCGTAGTCTAGTCCCGAATACCTTTCGAGTGAGTTCCATATTGATATTTACGTCCAATATGTTTGTTTGAGAGAGTTTTTGAGGGGACGACCCCTCGCATACTTCATCCCAATTTTTAATAACATATCCGTATTCTACTTCCCAATACCTTTCGTTTGTCCGACAAATAAACAAACAAACAAACAAACAAACAAACAAACAAACAAACAAACAAACAAACAAACAAACAAACAAACAAACAAACAAACAAACAAACAAACAAACAAACAAACAAACAAACAAACAAACAAACAAACAAACAAACAAACAAACAAACAAACAAACAAACAAACAAACAAACAAACAAACAAACAAACAAACAAACAAACAAACAAACAAACAAACAAACAAACAAACAAACAAACAAACAAACAAACAAACAAACAAACAAACAAACAAACAAACAAACAAACAAACAAACAAACAAACAAACAAACAAACAAACAAACAAACAAACAAACAAACAAACAAACAAACAAACAAACAAACAAACAAACAAACAAACAAACAAACAAACAAACAAACAAACAAACAAACAAACAAACAAACAAACAAACAAACAAACAAACAAACAAACAAACAAACAAACAAACAAACAAACAAACAAACAAACAAACAAACAAACAAACAAACAAACAAACAAACAAACAAACAAACAAACAAACAAACAAACAAACAAACAAACAAACAAACAAACAAACAAACAAACAAACAAACAAACAAACAAACAAACAAACAAACAAACAAACAAACAAACAAACAAACAAACAAACAAACAAACAAACAAACAAACAAACAAACAAACAAACAAACAAACAAACAAACAAACAAACAAACAAACAAACAAACAAACAAACACACAAACACACAAACAAACAAACAAACAAACAAACAAACAAACAAACAAACAAACAAACAAACAATATAGCTACCATACTACCATGATATAGCTACCATATAAACCGATCTTGGGTCTCGACATCTTGAGTCTCTATAGAGCGCACTTCTTATCCGATTTTACTGAAGTTTTGCACGTAGTGCTTTGGTAGCACTTCCATCATTTACGCTAAGTATGGTTAAATCGGTCTATGTTTTGATAAAGCTGCCATATAAACCGATCTTGGGTCTTGACTTCTTGAGCCTCTAGAGGGCGCAATTCTCGTTTGATTTAACTGAAATTTTGCACATAGTGTTTTGGGAGCACTTGCAACAACTACGCTAAGTATGGTTTAAATCGGTCAATGTTTTGATATAGCTGCCATAAAAACCGATCTTGGGTCTTGACTTCTTGATCCTCTAGAGGGCGCAATTCTCGTCCAATTTAACTGAAATTTTTGGTATCAGTTCCAACAACTGTGTTCAGCATGATTCAAATCCGTTCATAATTAGGTATAGCTGTTATGTAAACCAATTTTGGATCTTGACTTCGTGAGCCACTAAAGCGCGCAATTCTCAACCGATTTGGCTGAAATTTTGCATGATGTGTTTTGTTATGACTTCTAATAACTGTGCTAAGTATGGCGTAAATCGATATAGAACCTGTAATAGCTGCCATATAAACCGATCTGTTATTTTGACTTGTTGAGCAGAAATTTCGTACAACGGCTTCTCTCATGACTTTCAACATCTAATATGGTCGGGATCGATCAATAGCTTGATACAGCTCCCACATAAACTTATCTCTCGATTTTGCTTCTGGAGCCCCTACAAGGGGCAATTCTTATCCGAATGCACTGAAATATTACACAATAACTTCTACAATGTTCAGCATTCATTTATGGTCCGAATCGGCTACAACTTGGCATAGCTCCAATAGCATATCAGTTCTTATTCAATATTATATGTTTGTCTTAAGAGAGATACCGCGCATAGAACTCGACAAATGCGATCAATGGTGGAGGGTATATAAGATTCGGCCCGGCCGAACTTAACACGCTCTTACTTGTTTTTTTTTGCACTCTCACAGTCAAAACAAAACATGGTTTCTATTGTTGGGTTCGGGGCCGTCCAAACCCCGTTAAATGGGTATATAGATCAATCACTACAATATAGAGCTCAAACGAAATGTGCTTGAGAGAAAACAAGTGAAAAGGCGTTAAGTTCGCCCGGGCCGAACTTTGGATACCCACCACCTCCGGTATATATGTAAACCACCTTCCATCAAAATCCGGTGAAAATTGCATACCTTATGTCTCATAGCAGTTATATCGAAATATGTTCCGATTTGGACTAAATAGTAAAAACTACAAGTCATTGTTCAATTGTGTATAACAAAATATTGGTCTTTTTAGTGGCTATATCTAACAATAAACCGATCTGAACTTTAAATCGGAAGATCGGTCTACATGGCAGCTATATCCCAATCTGCACCGATTTGAGTTTAGTTAAGCAGAAACATGTCGAAGAGTCTAACACAACGCACTGTCCCAAATATCAGCGAAATCCGACAATAAATGCGCCTTTTATGGCACCAAAACCTAAAACCGAGAGATCGTTCTATATAGCTGTTATATCCAAATCTGGACCGATCTGTACCATATTGCAGAAGTATGTCAAGGGGCATATTTTAACTCACTGTCCCAAATTTCGGCGACATCGGGCAATAAATGCGCCTTTCATGGGCCCAAAACCTTAAATCGAGAGTTCGGTCTATATGGCAGCTATATCCATATCTGAACCGATCAGAGTCAAATTGAAGAAAAATGTCGAAGGGCCTAACACAACTCACCGTCCCAAATTTCAGCAAAATCGGATAATAAATGTGGCTTTTATGGGCTTAAGACCCTAAATCGGAGGATCGGTCTATATGGGGGCTATATGAAGATATAGTCCGATATAGCCCATCTTCGAACTTAACCTGCTTATGGACAAACAAAGACTCTGTGCAAAGTTTCAGCTCAATATCTCCATTTTTAAAGACTGTAGCGTGATTTCAACAGACAGACGGACAGACGGACGGATATGTCTAGATCGTCTTAGATTTTTACGCTAATCAAGAATATATATACTTTATTGGGTCGGAAATGGATATTTCGATGTGTTGCAAACGGAATGACAAAATGATTATACCCCCATCCGTCGGTGGTGGGTACAAAAACGAATTTGATATCCAATTGCAGAGTCATGTGTTTGGAGAACTGCCCCACCCGAAAACACCCCCCTATTACGTAAAAGCTATTTGATGTTTAAATTGATTGATTATCGGGAAATTGATACTCATTTTCGTGTGTCTCTCTAAACCGGAAATATTTGCCAATACGATAATATCGAACTCAAAAGAAAGGTGTTTGGGAGTGGAGTAAAAATTTATCCATGAACCGAAAAGGAGCACACTTCTCACACATCAATGAAAGCTTTCCGATTCAAGTTTAATCTCAATGATAAGGGACTTTTTTTATAGCCGAGTCAGAATGGCGTGCCGCAGTGCGACACCTCTTTGGGGAGAATTTTTTTACATGGACATGCATGGCAAATTTCTCCAGCATTAAGAGGGGATAACCACCGTTTTAAATTTCGTCCGATGTTTTCGCCAGGATTTGACCGCAGGCGTTCAGCGTTATAGGCGGGCAATGGCTACAGTGGCACGAATTCGATATACACATTCAGGGCGAAATGTCCCAACCCTAAAAAGATATTAGAGAGGTAAGAAGGCGCAGCGGAGCAGGCCCGGTTCGGCTAGTGCTTATATATATGTGTATATTTAAGGTGTTGGATATCCAAAGTTTAGCCTGGGTGAACTTAGTGTCTTCTTACTTGTTTTTCTTTAAAACATATGTTTAAGTGAGTGGGTCATCCGGGTGGGTATTGGTAAACGACGTAAACACAATTCTTTGGTAAGGCGAGGGTTTAATAAGTAAAAACGTTTGAATTCTATATCTCTTTCGAGACGAGCTTAGTGACCGATGATCTTTTTTGCAATGGAAAGTAAGGCCAGAAGATACTAAAACACCAACCATAGTATGAAGCGTTTCGATTCTTGGTTATGGAATCTCATACTTATGTATATCGAATTCATTGCGAGAACGCCTTAATGCTATAACTACAACACTAACCCAGCTCCACACCCTGTCTGCTGGCTGTTCCCTTTTCAATACATGTTGGTGTGTGTTGCAGTGATTGATTTTTTTTCCATACACATGTTTCTGTGCATCTTTTGGAAGTTGAGTGATTTGCTTTGAACGCTAGACAACGGCAACTTTTCTCGCTGTTGCTCCGAGTGTACCAGTGTCTGTTACGACATCCAACCTTCGTGCCAAGTACGGTCAAAATCGATATATAACCAGATATAGCTCCCATATTAACCGATGCTCGATGAGGCCTTTTTGAGCACTTAAACGCTGCAGTTTACATCCTATTTGGCTGAAATTTGGAGCAATGATTTATGTTATGACTTTTAACATCTGGACCAAGTTTGATCCGAATCGGTCTATGAACTGATATAACCCACTTATAAACAGATCCCTGGATTTGATTTCTTGAGCCCTTAGAGGTCTAAATTTTGGCTGAAATTTGGTACGTGAAGCAACGTTATCCCCTCTAACACTTACACCAAATCTCATCCTGATAGGTTTATAGATATATATAGCCACCATATAAAACGATTTTCGGATTTGATTTGTTCAGCTCCTTAAAGCCTTAGCTTTTGACCAATTTGGTTGAATTTTGGTACGTGTCCTCCAATACTCACAACGAATGCCGGCCGAACTTAGCACACAATTTTCTTGTTTTTGATGGGAGGCTTAAAATAACTCACTTTTTAAATTTGCAGTAAAATCAGGTTATAAATGAGTCATTTATGAGCTTAAGAGCCTGAATCGGTGGATCGGTCTATATAGCAACTATATTCAAATACAGTCCCACCTGCAAAATATTCGGGTTGAATATGTGGGTGTCTAATACAACTCACTGGTCAGCAAAAACGGGTAATAAATCCGTCATTTTTATACCCACCACCGACGGATGGGGGTATATTCATTTTCTCATTCCGTTTGCAACACATCGAAATATCCATTTCCGACCCTATAAAGTATATATATTCTTGATCACCGTAAAAATCTAAGACTATCTAGCAATGTCCGTTCGTCTGTATATCAGTTGAAATCACGCTACAGTCTTTACAAATAGAGATATTGAGCTGAAACTTTGCACAGAGTCTTTTTTTGTCCATAAGCAGGTTAAGTTCGAAGATGGGCTATATCGGACTATATCTTGATATAGCCCCCATATAGACCGATCCGCCGATTTAGGGTCTTAGGCCAATAAAAGCCATATTTATTATCCGATTTCGCTGAAATTTGGGACAGTGAGTTGTATTAGGCCCTTCGACATGCTTTGTCAATTTGGCTCAGATCGGTCCAGATTTGGATATAGCTGCCATATAGACCGATCCTCCGATTTAGGGTCTAAGGCCCATAAAAGCCACATTTATTATCCGATTTCGCTGAAATTTGGGATAGTGAGTGGTCTTAGGCCCTTTGACATGTTTCTTTAATTTGGCCCAGATCGGTTCAGATTTGGATATAGCTGCCATATAGACCGATCCTCCGGTTTAGGGTCTTAGGCCCATAAAAGCCACATTTATTATCCGATTTTAATGAAACTCGGGGCAGTGAATTGTGTAAGGCCCATCGACATCCTTCGTCAATTTGGCTCAGATCGGCCCAGATTTGGATATAGCTGCCATATAGACCGATCCTCCGATTTAGATCATAGGCCCATAAAAGCTACATTTATTACCCGATTTTGCTGAAATTTGGGACAGTGAGTTGTGTTAGGCCCTTTGATATATATCTTCAATTTGGTCCAGATCGGTTCAGATTTGGATATAGCTGCCATATAGACCGATTTCTTGATTTATGGTTTTGGGCCCATAAAATGCTCATTTATTGCCCGATGTCCCCGAAATTTGGAACAGTGAGTTAAGTTAAGCCCCTTGACATACTTCTGCAATATCGCACAGATCGGTCCAGATTTGGATATAGCTGCCATATAGACCGATATCTAGGTTTTAGGTTTTGGGGCCCTAAAAGACGCATTTATTGTCCGATGTCGCTGAAATTTGACACAGTGAGTTTGGTTAGGCTCTTCAACGTCCTTCTTCAATTTTGCCCAGATCAGTCCAGATTTGAATATAGCTGCCATATAGACCGATCTCTGGATTTAAGATTTTGGGCCCATAAAAAAGGCATTTATTGTCCGATTTCACTGAAATTTGACACGGTGACTTATGATATGCTTTCGACATCCGTGTCGAATATGGTTCAGATCGGTTTATTTTTATACCCTCCACCATAAGATGGGGGGTATACTAATTTCGTCATTCTGTTTGTAACTACTCGAAATATTCGTCTGAGACCCCATAAAGTATATATATTCTTGATCGTCGCGACATTTTATGTCGATCTAGCCATGTCCGTCCGTCTGTCCGTCCGTCCGTCCGTCCGTCCGTCCGTCCGTCCGTCTGTCTGTCGAAAGCACGCTAACTTCCGAAGGAGTAAAGCTAGCCGCTTGAAATTTTGCACAAATACTTCTTATTAGTGTAGGTCGGTTGGTATTGTAAATGGGCCATATCGGTCCATGTTTTGATATAGCTGCCATATAAACCGATCTTGGGTCTTGACTTCTTGAGCCTCTAGAGTGCGCAATTCTTATCCGATTGAAATTAAATTTTGCACGACGTGTTTTGTTACGATATCCAACAACTGTGCGAAGTATGGTTTAAATCGGTTCATAACCTGATATAGCTGCCATATAAACCGATCTTGGGTCTTGACTTCTTGAGCCTCTAGAGGGCGCAATTCTTATCCGATTGGAATGGAATTTCGCACGACGTGTTTTGTTATGATACCCAACAACTGTGCCAAGTATAGTTCAAGTCAGTCCATAATCTGATATAGCTGCCATATAAACCGATCTTGAGTCTTGACTTCTTGAGCCTCTAGCGTGCGCAATTCTTACCCGATCAGAATGAAATTTTGCTCGACGTGTTTTGTTACGATATCCAATAACTGTGCCAAGTATAGTTCAAATTGGTCCATAACCTGATATAGCTGCCATATAAACCGATCTTGGGTCTTGACTTCTTGAGCTTCTAGAGTGCGCAATTCTTATCCGATTGAAATGAAATTTTGCACGACGTGTTTTGTTATTATATCCAACAACTGTGCCATGTATTGTTTACATCGGTCCATAACCTGATATAGCTGCCATATAAACCGATCTTGTGTCTTGACTTCTTGAGCCTCTAGAGGGCGCAATTCTTAGCCGATTGGAATGGAATTTTGCACGAAGTATTTTGTTATGATATCCAACAACTGTGCCAAGTATGGTTTAAATCGGTCCATAACCTGATATAGCTGCCATATAAACCGATCTTGGGTCTTGACTTCTTGACCCCTAGAGGTTGCAATTATTATCCGATATGCCTGAAATTTTGTACGACGGATCCTCTCATGACCATCAACAAACGTGTTTATTATGGTCTGAATCGGTCTATAGCCCGATACAGATCCCATATAAATCGTTCTCTCTATTTTACTTCGTGAGCCCCAATAGGCACAATTCTTTTACGAATTGGCTGAAATTTTACACAGGTCTCCAACATATAATTTAATTGTGGTCCGAACCGGACCATATCTTGATATCGTTTTAATAGCAGAGCAACTCTTTTCTTTTAACCTTTTTTGTCTAAGAAGAGATGCCGGAAAAAGGACTCGACAAATGCGATCCATGGTGGAGGGTATATAAGATTCGGCCCGGCCGAACTTAGCACGCTTTTACTTGTTAGATCTAGCTACTGTACTTATTAGTATTTGGTCCAAATCGGTCCAACAACTGAAATGGGGCATAAGGTATGAAAGTTTCACCGAATTTTGATGAAAGGTGGTTTACATATATACCCGAGGTGGTGGGTATCCAAAGTTCGGCCCGGCCGAACTTAACGCCTTTTTACTTGTTTTAATTTTTTTTTTTATTTTTGTGATCCATAGTTGTAAAACGAAACTTTTTGGGCCTTTAAAAGCCATTCATTTGTTTTAAGGTTTTAGCGGTTCGAAAATTATTATATTAAAAACTTTGAATCCTGACAGTATGGCAGCCCTACATTACACGAACCTAAAACCACGCTGTTTCTTTAAGTTTTTAAAATATATATATAAATGCCAAAAAAATATGGGCATTTTGTTTTAAGTTTTTTTTCCCCATACAATGATTTGTATTTGAAAAAGGAATTAAAAGAAAGTGTCAAATGCTTAGTCCCTGTCGTTTTTAAAATATATATAAATTTTATTTTTTAAATATATATAAATGCCAAAAAAATATGGGCATTTTGTTTTAAGTTTTTTTTCCATACAATGACTTGTATTTGAAAAAGGAATTAAAAGAAAGTGTCAAATGCTTAGTCTCTGTCGAACTTAATGCGCTCTCCTACTATATTTGACAATTAGTAAAATTATTGCCTATTGCTTTGATTAAGACAAAAGATTAGGCATTCTAATACTATGGGAGCCTGACATCTTTGACATTATATAACCGTTATCGTGCTTGGATGCGAGATCAATATTTAATTCAAACAAGACAATTAATGGTGTTAAAAATATTTATGGAGTCTCTTTTAGTCATGCGCATGCTTATAAATTTTATTCAATTGCGTTAATCGTTCAAAGCAATTCCAATCATTTGCAAGCATTTTTGGTTAAGTTAAAAACAAGTAAAAAGGCGTTAAGTTCGGCCGGGCCGAACTTTGGATACCCACCACCTCGGGAATATATGTAAACCACCTTTCATCAAAATTCGGTGGAAATTTCATACCTTATGTCCCATGTCAGTTATATCAAAATATGTTCCGATTTGGACCAAATACTAAAAGTACACTAGCTATATCTAAAAATAAACCGATCTGAACCATATACGACACGGATGTCGAAGCCTAACATAAGTCACTGTGCCAAATTTCAGTGAAATCGGATTATAAATGCGCCTTTTATGGGGCCAAGACCTTAAATCGCGATATCGGTCTATATGGCAGCTATATTCAAATCTCGACCGATCTGGGCAAAATATAAGAAGGACTTCGAAGAGCCTAACCAAACTCACTGTCTCAAATTTCAGCGACATAGGACAATAAATGCGTCTTTTATGGCCCCAAAAGCTAAAACGTAGATATCGGTCTATATGGCAGCTATATCCAAATCTGAACCGATCTGTGCGATATTGCAGAAGTATGTCAAGGGGTTTTACTTACTGTCCCAAATTTTGGCGACATCGGATAATATATAAGCATTTTATGGGCCCAAAACCATAAATCAAGAAATCGGTCTATATGGCAGCTATATCCAAATCTGAACCGATCTGGGCCAAATTGAAGAAAGATGTCGAAAGACATAACACAACTCACTGTCCCAAATTTCAGCAAGATCGGATAATAAATGTGGCTTTTATGGGACTTAGACCCTAAATCGGATGATCGGTCTATATGTCAGCTATATCCAAATCTAGACCGATCTGAGCCAAATTCACGGAAGATGTCGAAGGTCCTAACACAACTCACTGTCTCAAATTTCAGCAAAATCGGATAATAAATGTGGCTTTTATGGGCCTAAGACCCTAAATTGGCATATCGGTCTATATGGCAGCTATATCCTAATCTGGACCGATCTGAGCCAAATTGACGGAGGATGTCGAAGGGCCTAACGCAACTCATTGTCCCAAATTGCAGCGAAATCGGATAATAAATCTGGCTTTTATGGGACTTAGACCCTAAATCGGATGATCGGTCTATATGGCAGCTATATCCAAATCTGGGCCGATCTGAGCCAAATTCACGGAGGCTATCGAAGGGCCTAACACAACTCACTGTCCCAAATATCAGCAAAATCGGATAATAAATGTGGCTTTTATGGGACTTAGACCCTAAATCGGATGATCGGTCTATATGGCAGCTATATCCAAATCTGGACCGATCTGAGCCAAATTCACGGAGGATATCGAAGGGCCTAACACAACTCACTGTCCCAAATATCAGCAAAATCGGATAATAAATGTGGCTTTTATGGGACTTAGACCCTAAATCGGATGATCGATCTATATGGCAGCTATATCCAAATCTGGACCGATCTGAGCCAAATTCACGGAGGATGTTGAAGGGTCTAACACAACTCACTGTCCCAAATTTCAGCAAAATCGGATAATAAATGTGGCTTTTATTTGCCTAAGACCCTAAATCGGCGGATCGGTCTATATGGGGGCTATATCAAGATATAGTCCGATATAGCCCATCTTCGAACTTAACCTGCTTATGGACAAAAAAAGAATCTGTGCAAAGTTTCAGCTCAATATCTCTATTTTTAAAGGCTGTAGCGTGATTTCAACAGACAGACGGACAGACGGACGGACATGTCTAGATCGTCTTAGATTTTTACGCTGATCAAGAATATATATACTTTATAGGGTCGGAAATGGATATTTCGATGTGTTGCAAACGGAATGACAAAATGAATATACCCCCATCCTTCGGAGGTGGGTATAAAAATAAATATCTTACTTTCTAAAGGCAAAACAGAACTTTTTTGCCCCTTTTCGAGGGGGAGAATAAAGTCTAACAGGGCAGAGTGAAGAATGGTGGACATTAAACCAGTTGGCGTATTTGTTGTCACTGATTTCAGGTTTGTGTCTTAAGTCTTTTGTTTGCTTGGCTAAGACTCATTTGAATATTTCCTTAAATTGACATTATTAATCAAATGTTATTAATTTTGCATTTAAACAAAAGATGCCAACCGAAGACAAACAAGCAAAGGCAACGACTTGGATAAAAAGTAGAAATACACACACACATACACACACATGCATAAACACCATTCAGTCCTATGGATATCTCTGTTAAAGGTTAAACTAAAACAGATGACTTCATTATAGAAAACCAGAAAACATACAAACAACAAAATGAAAACATACACGCACTCTCTTTTACATATACACACTGTGGTCGTATCATTTCGAACACTGTCAATTGAAAGGCATGTGCAACAGTTCCAATTTAGGCGACAAATATAAATTCAAATGGAAATTAAGGCATAAAGATAACAGCAGAGCAAAGAACAGCACAACGAGGAGCTACATGGTGACTCTGAGGCTCGAACAGCAGTCTCTGGCCGAAGAAGAAGAAGACAGTTTAATGCATGGAGGGATGGATATTCGGCCAGACAAGCAGACAGACAAATGAACGGACTACAAATTGAGCGTCCAACATACATACAGACAGACTTTGTGACTCTGTTTTAAATTTAAATTAATGTTAAGTAATTTGTTAAAGACAAAATACGATGTGTGTTATATGGCATCTGAACACATACACACATGGTTCATATGAAGCTGGTCTTTGGTTAGATCAGCGCACACTCACAAGAGTAGTCACTCTGATATCGTGTTAAAGGAGAGATATATTTAATTAAGTTGTCAACCGAACATACTCAAAAACACATCACAAGAAATTAGAGTTATTTAACAAATCATTAACGTGTTTTTGTTACTTATTATTCACCCAGAAATATATATGTACGCGTAGACATATACCAGCACACTTATCACCCTGCCTCCATAAGTCGGCAATGAAAAATTAATTCAAATAAACATTTGCCTAATATTTATGACATTTTCTTTTTGGGGGGAGAGGGGGCTTTAAAATTTCTCAGAACCAAAAGCTAACGCTGCTCACCCAGTTTTCTTTTGCTCTCTTTAGGGTGAGGCCAAATTTGTTTGTTGACCCCTTTTTGATAAATGTGCTTTAATTTTATTTTGATTTTTCTTTCTTTCCGTACGATTTTGGTTCATGATAAATCTTGTGGCGTGTATGTTAATTTAACCACTTATTCTTATGGCCCCTTATTTTTGTTGTTTTTTTTTTTTTTGGTTTGCTCTTTTTTAAGGTTTCACTTGTAATTTTTGCTAAATGCTTGTTTTTAGCCTTTTTAATTGTCTTACCCAAAAATTTATTGTTACGCATTAATTGTTAATGTTAACATAATTTGTCTGTCTTTTTCTGGGTTGTTTCGGAAGATCATGACATTGATTTACTTCCGCTGAATGATTTTATCGTGCGTAAGTGTGTGCGTGTTTTGTATGCTTTTGCTCGTGCAACGGTTTCGCACTTTGTGTTTTTAGTAATACAAAAGACTTAAGACACACACTTGTAAAATGGGAGCATAATTTGTGTTGTGATAAGAAAAAGAGAAATTTCAAAAGAAAAGTTCAACTGTTTTGGAAACATTTGCTTATCAAAGCCGGCTATACCAATCCAGGTCTTAATGCAGTGAGTTGTCCATCATAGCTCTGGATTTGGAATGCTAAGTAAAAGTGTGCTTAATTCAACCGGGCCCAATCTTATATACCCTCTTTATATCTCTTTATAGGCAAACAAAGGATAAAAGGGTAATTGTTTAAGAGCCACATGAAAGTTTTTTAAAAACGATGGCACCAGCCCATAAACCGCACAAAACTGAAACTTTTTCTGTATGCCTTGGTAGTTCTTGCTATGCTTCTGGGTGATCTTCACTCCAAAATCGACAATTCTGGTTATTTACGTACCCATTGCATGAGCTTCGTCCCTGAACACAGTTATGTTTTAACCAGTGTTGCCAACAAGATAATTACTTAAAAATCACCCTTTAGATAAGAATTGTTATGCCCTTGGAGCTATATGTATAGATGATGGAGACTATGGTAGAAAATAATTGTGCAAAGTTTCAGAGTAGCCCTATAGGGGCCCTATGAGAGCTATGTCAGGTTAAGGATCGATTTAGACCATTTTTGGCACCTATATTGAAGGTCATAGGAGAAGTCGTTGCGCAAAATGTTAGAACTACCCCGCCTAGGGGCTCAAGAAATGCAATTGGGAGATCGATTTATAAGGGGACTAAATCAGGTTTTAAACCGATTCAGGCCATACTTGGGACGTACACTGAAGGTTATAGGAAAAGTCATTGTTCAAATTTCAGCCAATTCAGATAAGAATTGCGCCAAATAGAGGCTCAAGAAGTATAATCGGGAGATCGGTTTCCTGATATAGCTCCTATACTATATCAGGCTTTGGACCGATTCAGACCATACTTAACACATCTGTTGAATGTCATAAAAACGTCATAGTGCAAAATTTCAATCAAATCGGATAAGTTAATACGTATCCGCCCTCTAAAAGTTCAAATCAAGAGATCGGCTTATATGGGAGCTGTATCCAAATATATACCGATATGCCCCATTTACAATGACAACCGACCTTCACTAATAGGAAGAAGTTGTGCAAAATTTCAAGCGCCTAGATTTACTCCTTTGAAAGTTAGCGTTATTTCCACAGCACACAGAGCACATACGGACAGATGGACAGACATGGCTTGATTGATTTATAATGTCATGGTGATCAAGAATACATGCTCTATTTGTGGTCTTAAACTAATATTGTGATTTGTTACAAACGGAATGACGAAATAAGTATACCTAAATTCTATGGTGGAGGGTAAAAAACTGGTTACCAAATCAAATAGAAGAATTAAGTTTGAAAACAAGTAAAAGCGTGCTAAGTTCGGCCGGGCCGAATCTTATATACCCTCCACCATGGATCGCATTTGTCGAGTTCTTTTCCCGGCATCTCTTCTTAGGCAAAACAGGATATAAGAAAAGATTTGCACTGCTATTAGAGCGATATCAAGATATGGTCCGGTTTGGACCACAATTAAATTATATTTATGTTGGAGACCTGTGTAAAATGTCAGCCAATTCGAATAAGAATTGCGCCTTTTGTGAGTTAAAAAAGTAAAATAGAGAGATCGATTTATATGGGAGCTGTATCGGGCTATGGACCGATTCAGACCATAATAAACACGTATGTTGATGGTCATGAAAGAATCCGTCGTACAAAATTTCAGGCAAATCGGATAATAATTGCGACCTCTAGAGGCTCAAGAAGTCAAGATCCCAGATCGGTTTATATGGCAGCTATATCAGGTTATGAACCGACTTGTACTTTATTTGACATAGTTATTGAAAGTAACAATAAAAAACGTCTTGCGAAATTTCAGCCAAATCGGATAGGAATTGCGCCCTCTAGAAGCTCAAGAAGTCAAGACCCAAGATCGGTTTATATGACAGCTATATCAGGCTATGAACCGATTTGAACCATATTTGGCACAGTTGTTGGATATCATAACAAAATACGTCGTGCCAAAATTCATTCAAATCGGATAGGAATTGCGCCCTCTAGAGGCTCAAGAGGTCTAGACCCAAGATCGGTTTATATGACAGCTATATAAGGTTATGGGCCGATTTGAACCATACTTGGCACAGTTGTTTGATATAATAACGAAACACGTCGTTTCATTTTCATTCCAATCGGATAAGAATTGTGCACGCTAGAGGCTCAAGAAGTCAAGACCCAAGATCGGTTTATATGACAGCGCCCTCTAGCGGCTCAAGAAGTCAAGACCCAAGATCGGTTTATATGGCAGCTATATCAAAACATGGACCGATATGGCCCATTTACAATACCAACCGACCTACACTAACAAGAAGAATTTGTGCAAAATTTCAAGCTTCTGGCTTTACTCCTTCGGAAGTTAGCGTGCTTTCGACAGACAGACGGACGGACGGACGGACAGATGGACAGACAGACGGACGGACATGGCTAGATCGACATAAAATTTCACGACGATCAAGAATATATATACTTTATGGGGTCTCAGACGAATATTTCGAGTAGTTACAATCAGAATGACGAAATTAGTATACCCCCCATCTTATGGTGGAGGGTATAATTATACACATCATCTTATATTTGGTGGATAATGTAGGAAGAAAGGATACGAGCCATAAATTCGACCATGGATTTGTAGCTAGACTGAGACTGAAACACCTTGTCTCCAGGTTTGTCAGAAGTTAGCCACAATCCGCACAGAAGCCATATTCTTCAACATAAGCCTACTTGTGCCTATGACCCGACGCACAATGGGCCAAAAAGCGAAAAAATTGGAAATAAGTCCACAACTTTTTACCTGTTGATCTCAGCGGTAAAAAATGTTTTAGAAATTTGTAGAGGAGGACATAAGCTGTCAGGAAACTGGTGTTGTTGATGAGATATAGGGCGTCAAGTTGACCAGGGTGAGATACAGAATGTCAAAGTTGACCACTTTCCACTTTTCTAACCTTCAAGGGGCTATTACCAGTGTTGCCGTTTTTGATAAGTTCCTATCAAAATTGATAGGTTTTTATTCTGTTGGTAGGTATGTTTGGTAGGTTTTTCCATCATATTAAAACCCATTTTTGTGTGCTGAAAAAAATTGCCGAGGATAACTCAAAATTATTTCACTTCTTATCGATGCTTTGTATTCGTGGAGAATAAAACCTTGAATGTCGAGGGGCTAAATACTCTTATAAGGGGTCTCACTACTTCAAATTTGAGAAAAAACGGGCTAAGTTTTGATATTGACTGTAACTGGTACGACTGTTCTCTCTTCCGAATTTTATAAATTCTTGTTAAACAAGTAAAAAGGCATTAAGTTCGGCCGGGCCGAACTTTGGATACCCACCACCTTGGATATATATGTAAACCACCTTTCGTCAAAATCCGGTGCAAAACTCATACCTTATATCCCATAGCAAATATATGTGTAGGGGCTTAACTTAACTCTTTGTCCACAATTTCGGCAACATCGGACAATGAATGTGCTTTTTATGGCCCCAAAACCTAAAACTGAGAGATCGGTCTATATGGCAGCTATATCCAAATCTGGACCGATCTGTGAGATAATACAGAAATATATCAAGGGGCTTAACTTAACTCACTGTCCTAAATTTCAGCGATCTAAGCCATATTGACGGAGGATGTCGAAGGACCTAAGACAACTCACTGTCCCAAATTTCAGCAAAATCGGATAATAAATGTGGCTTTTGTGGGCCTAAGACCTTAAATCGGAGGATCGGTCTATATGGCAGCTATATACAAATCTGGACCGATCTGGGCCAAATTGACGGAGGATGTTGAAGGGCCTAAGACAATCACTGCCCCAAATTTCAGCAAAATCGGATAATAAATGCAGCTTTTATGGGCCATGACCCTAAATCGGAGGATCGGTCTATATGACAGCTATATCCAAATGTGGACCGATCTGAGCCAAATTGACGAAGGACGTTGAAGGACCTAACATGACTCATTGTCCCAAATTATAGAAAAATTGGATAATAAATGCAGCTTTTATGGGCCTAAGACCCTAAATTTGAGGATCGGTCTATATGGCAGCTATATCCAAATCTGAACCGATCTAAGTCATATTGACGGGGATGTCGAAGGACCTAAGACAACTCACTGCCCCAAATTTCAGCAAAATTGGATAATAAATGTGGCTTTTGTGGGCCTAAGACCTTAAATCGCAGGATCGGTCTATATGGCAGCTATATACAAATCTGGACCGAACTGGGCCAAAATTGACGGAGGATGTTGAAGGGCCTAACAAAACTCACCGTCCCAAATTTCAGCAAAATCGGATAATAAATGTGGTTTTTGTGGGCCTAAGACCTTAAATCGGAGGATCGGTCTATATGACAGCTATATACAAATCTAGACCGATCTGGGCCAAATTGACGGAGGATGTTGAAGAGCCTAACACAACTCACCGTCCCAAATTTCAGCAAAATCGGATAATAAATGTGGCTTTTATTGGCCTAAGACCCTAAATCGGCGGATCGGTCTATATGGGGGCTATATTAAGATATAGTCCGATATAGCCCATCTTCGAACTTAACCTGCTTATGGACAAAAAAAGAATCTGTGCAAAGTTTCAGCTCAATATCTCTATTTTTGAAGACTGTAGCGTGATTTCAACAGACAGACGGACAGACGGACGGACATATCTAGATCGTCTTAGATTTTTACGCTGATCAAGAATATATATACTTTATAGGGTCGGAAATGGATATTTCGATGTGTTGCAAACGAAATGACAAAATTCATATACCCCCATCCGTCGGTGGTGGGTATAAAAAGGCGGAAAACTGCGGTATAGGCCAAATGCATACAAATAAGTTCAGATAAGTTATAAGTTCAGTTCAGAGTAAATGCAAATTTCTGAGCTCAAACCCTTAAATCGGAAATTTATAAACTCAAGATTTCTTATGGGGAAATCGTTATAAAGGGTGTTATATCTAGATATAGGCCATCGTTGAACTTTAGGCTTTGATTTCAGCATACAGCCGGATGGGCATGTCTAGATCGTGTATAAATATACCGATAAAGTATGTATTCTTTGTAGGGTTGGAAAAATATAATTTGATGGGCTACAAATGGAATGGTCAAATGGCCAAATGTTCGGTGGTGGACATAAAAACATAAACCGCATTTAGCTTGTAGAACATTTGGTAGGATTTGGTTGGGGTTTTTTTTATATTTTGGTAGTAGATAATTTTTTTGTGTGGCAACACTGGCTATAACTTTGAAACAACTAAACCAACTTCCACGATCTACGACTCTTTTTAAGCTTATAAAAATTACTTACTTAGGTACTTAAATTGGCTATGACAGACACCTCTTAATTTGGTGTCAGAATCTCTGACACCAAGTTAAGAGGTGTCTCCCACCACTTGATGTTTCCAATGGGGTCTTGGTAGTCCCTGCTGGGACTTCTTCATCCTTTCTGGCAACATAACCTAGCCAACGCAATCGGTGTGTTTTGATGCGTTAAGGTTTCTCATTGTCGTCATACAGCTCATAGAGGTCGTGGTTCATGCAACGCCAATATTCTCTCTCCATTTACGCAAACGGGTCCATATATTTTACGTAGGATTTTTCTCTCAAACACTCCAAGTACTATCTCATCTGCTTTCGCAAGTACCCAAGCTTCGGAGCCATACGACAGCACCGGTAGTAGCTGTATCTTGTATAGTGTAATTTTCGTCTGTCGAGAGGTCGCTTTGCTCCTCAGCTGCTTGCTCAATCCAAAGTAGTATGTTTTATTTCAAACCTGGTGTCATTTGTTTCGGTTACGGCGGTGAAGAGGTAGATTAAGTTGCTGACTGTCTCAAAGTTGCAGTTGCTAACATTCTCCATTTTCATTATCTGTTCGGGTTTACTGGTCTTTGTGCTAGATGATATCATCCACTTTGTTATACCCTCCACCATAAGATGGGGGGTATACTAATTTCGTCATTCTGTTTGTAACTACTCGAAATATTCGTCGAAAGCACGCTAACTTCCGAAGAAGTAAAGCTAGCTCTTGAAATTTTGCACAAATACTTCTTATTAGTGTAGGTCGGTTGGTATTGCAAATGGGCCATATCGGTCCATGTTTTGATATAGCTGTCATATAAACCGATCTTGGGTCTTGAGTTCTTGAGCCTCTAGAGGGCGCAATTCTTATCCGATTTGAATGAATTTTGGCACTACGTGTTTTGTTATGATATCCAACAACTGTGCCAAGTATGGTTCAAATCGGTCCATTACCTGATATAGCTGCCATATAAACCGATCTTGGGTCTTGACTTCTTGAGCCTCTAGAGTGTGCAATTCTTGTCCGATCGGAATGAAATTTTGCACGACGTGGTTTGTTATAATATCCAACAACTGTGCTAAGTATGGTTCAAATCGGTCCATAATCTGATATAGCTGCCATATAAACCGATCTTGGGTCTTGACTTCTAGAGCCTCTAGAGTGCGCAATTCTTATCCGATTGGAATGAAATTTCGCACGATGTGTTTTGTCATGATATCCAACAACTATGCCAAGAATGGTTCAAATCGGTTCATAACCTGATATAGCTGCCATATAAACCGATCGGGGATCTTGACTTCTTGAGCCTCTAGAGGTCGCAATTATTATCCGATTTGCCTGAAATTTTGTACGACGTATTCTCTCATGACCATTAACATACGTGTTTATTATGGTCTGAATCGGTCTATAGCCCGATACAGCTCCCATATAAATCGATCTCTCTATTTTACTTCTTGAGCCCCCAAATGGCGCAATTTTTATTCGAATTGGCTGACATTTTACACAGGCCTCCAACATTAATTTAATTGTGGTCCAAACCGGACCATATCTTGATATCGATCTAAAGCAGAGGAAATCTTTTCTTGTATCCTTTTTTCCCAAAGAAGAGATGCCCGGAAAAGAACTCGACAAATGCGATCCATGGTGGAGGGTATATAAGCCCAGCCGAACTTAGCACGCTTTTACTTGTTTAAGCTTATATCTGGTTTGGCCGAAATTTGGAACGAATAATTGAAATCGGTTCAGTAGATCAAAAGCTAAAGCCCCTTGAAGGTAGTAAAAGTGGAAAGTGGTCAATTTTGACACCCTGCATCTCACCCTGTATTAAAGATATAGACCAACAACGCCACTTTTCTGAAAGCCTACGTCCTCCTCTATAATTGTCTAGAAAATTATTTACTGTTTTGCTGGAAGCCTACGTCCTCCTCTACCTCCTGGCAGCTCTAGTCTTCGACGAAATTAAAAATAGTGAATTGGTTCAAGCCTCTCGACATCGGGCCATATTTAGATATAGCTGTCCTATAGACCGATCTGCTGATTTAGGGTCTTAAGTCCATAAAAGCCACAATAATTATCCGAATTTTGAAATAAAGTCTTGATTAAAGCCTCCCAATATCCTACTCAAATATGGTTGAGGTTGGCCCATATTCAGATATAGCTCCATTTGTTAAACGATTTCGCTGGAATTTGACAAAGTGAGTTGTTTTAAGCCTTCCGTCATCACATCTAAATATGGTCCAGTTCGGACAATATTTAGATATAGGTGCCATATAGAGCGATCTGCCCATAAAAGCCGCAATTATTATCCGATTTCGCTAAAATTTTAGATAGTGAGTTTATTAAAGCCTACCGATATCTGACTCAAATATGGTTCAGATCAGTCTTTAATAAGATATAGCTGCCATATAGACTGATTTGCCAATTAAGGGTCTTAAGATCATAAAAGCTCTATTTATTATCCGATTTCGCTGGAATTGTACACAGTGACTTGCAATAAGCCACCCGTCATCCGACCAGCATATGGTCCAGACCAGACTGTATTTAGAAATAGCTGCCATTTAAACCGATTTTTTACCGCACACAACAACGGGTAAAAAGTTGTGTACTTAGTTCCAATTTTTTTTTTGGCCCAGCGTGTGACTAAAGTCAAGGACACACAGAGAAAATATATTTTCTTTGAGCGCCCGTAGAGAGAATACAACCGCTACCGCTCCCATGATAATAGAATCGTTCTGGGCCGAATCTTATATAGCCTCCACCATGGATCGCATTTGTCGACTTCTTTTCCCGGTATCTCTTTTTATACCCACCACCGAAGGATGGGGGTATATTCATTTTGTCACTCCGTTTGCAACACAACGAAATATCCATTTCCGACCCTATAAAGTATATATATTCTTGATCAGCGTAAAAATCTAAGACGATCTAGACATGTCCGTCCGTCTGTCTGTTGAAATCACGCTACAGGCTTTAAAAATGGAGATAATGAGCTGAAATTTTGCACAGGTTCGTTTTTTGTCCATAAGCAGGTTAAGTTCGAAGATGGGCTTTATCGGACTATATCTTGATATAGCCCCCATATAGACCGATCGGCCGATTTAGGGTCTTAGGCCCATAAAAGCCACATTTATAATCCGATTTTGCTGAAATTTGGGACAGAGAGTTGTGTTAGGCCCTTCGACATCCTCCGTCAATTTGGCTCAGATCGGTTCAGATTTGGATATAGCTGCCATATAGGCAGAACCTCCGATTTAGGGTCTTAGGCCTATAACAGCCGATTTTGCTGAAATTTGGAAATGTAAGTTTTGTTAGGCCCTTCAACATCCTCCGTTAATTTGGCCTAGATCGGTCCAAATTTGGATATAGCTGCCATATAGATCGGTCCTCCGATTTATGGTGTAAGGCCCATAAAAGCCACATTCATTATCCGATTTTGCTGAAATTTGGGACAGCGAGTTGTGTGAGGCTCTTTGACATATTTCTTCAATTTGGTCCAGATCGGTTCAGATTTGGATATAGCTGCCATATAGACCGATATCTCGATTTAATGTCTTGGCCCCATAAAAGGCGCATTTATAATCCGATTTCACTGAAATTTGACACAGTGATATTCGGCTTTTCGACATCCGTGTCGTATATAGTTCAGATCGGTATGAGGTATATGAGTATAAGGTATGAAATTTTCACGGAATTTTGATGAATGATGGTTTACATATATACCCGAAGTGGTGGGTATCCAAAGTTAGGTCCGGCAGAACTTAACGCCTTTTTACTTGTCATTATCTGTTCGTGTGCTAGATGATATCATCCACTTTGTTTTATCTCCATTTACTATTGTTAATTCTCTTTCCATACTTTCAAAGGCTGCAATTGCTTCTTCTGGTGACCGACCAATTGCTTCTTCTGATGATAATATGGATGTCGTCGGCATAGGCGAGTAGCAGTGTTATGCCTATTCACATCTGCATCTCTTTTTCTTGAAGGTAGTAAAAGTGGAAAGTGGTCAATTTTGACACCCTGCATCTCACCCTGTATTAAAGATATAGACCAACAAAGCCACTTTTCTGAAAGCCTACGTCCTCCTCTACCTCCTATACATCCTCTACCTCCTGCCAGCTCTAGTCTTAAGCCCGTAGGTGCATTTATTATCCGACTTCGACGAAATTTAAAATAATGAATTGTTTCAAGCCTCTCGACTTCCGACTCAAATATGGTTAACATCGGGCCTTATTCAGATATAGCTGTCCTATAGACCGATCTGCTGATTTAGGGTTTTAAGTCCATAAAAGCCGCAATAAATTTCAGCACAATCGGATGAGAATTGCGCCCTCTGTGGGCTCAAGAAGATCCCTGATCGGTTTATATGGCAGCTATATCCGGTTGTGGACCGATTTCAACCATACTAGCACAAATGTTGGAAGTCATAACAAAACACTTCATGCATAATTTCAGCCGAATCGGATAAGAATTGCTCCCGCTAGTGGTTCAAGAAGTCAAAATCCAAGATCGGTTTATATGACAGCAATTTGAAAACATGAATGGACATGGCCCATTTATAATTCCAACCGATCTACACTTATAAGAAGTATTTGCGCAAGCGGCTAGCTTTACTCCTTCGAAATTTTGCGTGCTTTCGACAGACAGACGGACGGACATTGCTAGATCGACATAGATGTCAAGACGATCAAATATATATATATACTTTATCGGGTCTTTGACGAATATTTCGAGGAGTTACAAACAGATTGACGAAATTAGTATACCCCCTTCCTATGGTGGCGGGTATAGTAGGAAAGGAAAATGTTTTTGGTCAAACATTCCAAAAATTAAGCCTCCACGAAATAAAGCCGATGCTGGATTGAGGCTAATAGACTTCGCCGTGGCATAGAACATGTAGTTGGCAGCATATTTCAACATAAAACTGGTAAGAAAGGGCAAAAGTATGGCGGTGCCGACTGTATAATATCCTACACCTACCCTATAAGTACAGTGGCCAATTCTGAACCAATTTTGATGGACCTCGGCGAATGTTTTCCCATAGGTTATTAAACAATCCGTATTAAATTTGGAGGAAATATATTCAAACTGTAATAACTACGGTTGACGAATGACAACATTATTGCAAATTATCCAAAATCTGACAAATATATATATATATATATATATATATATATATATATTTATATATATATATATATATATATATATATATATACATATATATATATATATATATATATATATATATATACATATATATATATATATATATATTATATATATATATATATATATTATATATATATATATATATATATATATATATATATATATATATATATATATATATATATATATATATATATATATATATATATATATATATATATATATATTTATATATATATATATATACATATATATATATATATATATATATATATATATATATATATATATATATATATATATGGGAGCTGTAACTAATTCTGAACAGATTTCGACCAAACTTCTAAAATATAGTGGTAGTTGTCGAGGAAAGCGATGTGCAATTTTAAGGAAGATTGGTCTATAAATGCGCTTGCTATGACTCAAGATGTAAAAATCGAGTGATATACATATGTGGCAGCTATATCTAAAACTGAACCGATTTTTATAAAATTCACCAATAATACTAACAGACATTAAGATATCCTTCCTGCCTAATTTCGAGAATATCGGTTAAGAAATCGACATATTATTGTAATATTTCTCAAAATCGGACGAACATATGTATGGGCGCCATATTTAAATCTGCTAGAGCACGATTTTGATTGAGCCCCATAATGTCAAGAATTTTGAAGGAGGCTATCAAAACATCCAGGGGTATGGGTCTCGTTCAGATTGACACTAATTATTTTTCGTTGTGTTTTTGTTTGTGTTGGTTATATACATTCAAAATCATATTTCAAAGCGACCACTTGGGATACCTCTATTTAAAGATCAACAGGTCCTTCTGTGTATATCCTCATTTGAGGGTAAAAAGTGTACTCTACTACCAAAGACCTTTTATTTTTGTCCTATTCTCATATTGTCCTGTCGGCCTTCATATATTATTTCATATTATTCATATATTATTTTTATACCCTCCACCATAGGATAGGGGTATACTAATTTCGTCATTCTGTTTGTAACTACTAGAAATATTCGTCTGAGACCCCATAAAGTATATATATTCTTGATCGTCGTGACATTTTATGTCGTTCTAGCCATGTCTGTCCGTCTGTCTGTCGAAAGCTCGCTAACTTCCGAAGGAGTAAAGCTAGCCGCTTGAAATTTTGCACAAGTACTTTTTATTAGTGAAGGTAGGTTGGTATTGCAAATGGGCCATATCGGCCCATGTTTTATATAGCTGCCATATAAACCGATCTTGGGTCTTGATTTCTTCAGTCTCTAGAGGGCGCAATTCTTATCCGATTTGAATGAATTTTTGCACGAAATATTTTGTTATGATATCCAACAAGTGTGCCAATTATGGTTCATATCGGTCCATAACTTGATACAGCTGTCATATAAACCGATCTTGGGTCTTGACTTTTTGAGCTTCTAGAGGGCGCAATTTCTATCCGATTTGGCTGAAATTTAGCATGACGCATTTTAATTTTACTTTCAACAACTGTGTCAAATAAGGTTTAAATCGGTTCATAACCTGATATAGCTGCCATATAAACCGATCGGGGATCTTGACTTCTTGAGCCTCAAGAGGTCGCAATTATTATCCGATTTGCCTGAAATTTTGTACGACGGATCCTCTCTTGACCATCAACATACGTGTTTATTATGGTCTGATTCGGTCTATAGGCCGATACAGCTCCCATATAAATCAATCTCTCTATTTTATTTCTTGAGCCCCCAAAGGTCGCAATTCTTATTCGAATTGGCTGACATTTTACACAGGTCTCCAACATATCTCCAACATATCTTGATATCGCTCTAATAGCAGAGCAACTTTTTTCTTATATCCTTTTTTGCCTAAGAAGAGATGCCGGGAAAAGAACTCGACAAATGCGATCGATGGTGGAGGGTATATAAGATTCGGCCCGGCAGAACTTAGCACGCTCTTACTTGTTAATTCCTTTTTTTGGGTAGGATTGGGGGAGGGTCATTGACCTCTGGCACTTCCTTTCATTTGAGTTCAATATATTCTCGGTCATCCTGCATGAGAGTTTGGCTGAACCAAAGCGTGCTAATTTCGGCCGGGTCGAATCTTATATACCCTCAACCATGGACCATATTAAAATCAGTCCTACTTTAGATATAGCTCCAATGTGTATATTTCATCCGAT
The DNA here is from genome assembly GCF_963082655.1 of Stomoxys calcitrans. NCBI lineage: Eukaryota > Metazoa > Arthropoda > Insecta > Diptera > Muscidae > Stomoxys > Stomoxys calcitrans. The sequence continues at coordinate 39,051,073 of NC_081552.1, forward strand.
ATGGACTTTCAAGGCAATACAATCCACAATTTTGGTCATATTTCTTCAATATAGGGTGTGAGATGCTGTATTTCATGTCCAAGTATGTGTCATTAAAATTGGCACAGGTTTCGATATAACTCCCTTGTGGAAATCCAAATCTTTTGTCCTATGGTAGGAAAATCTTACAAGGTTCTAAATTAAAGTCTGACTAGATTTCGAGATTAGTTCTACATATAAAAAACGTACTACATGCACTAGGTGGTGTAGGGTATTATATAGTCGGCACAGCCCGACTTTTGCCTTTCCTTACTGGTTCAATATATATGTATATGAGCTACATCAAGTTATTCACCGATGTGGACCGTACTTGTCATGGCTGTTAGGAGTCATAGAAAAATAGCATCTCTAAAATTTCAGGCAAATCGAGTTAAAATTGAGCTCTCCAGTGTCAAATTGGGAGATCTGTTTATATGGCAGCTACACCAGGTTATCAACCGACTTAGACCATACTTGGCGCATTTTTTGGAAGTCATACTAAATCAATGTATGCAAAATTTAAACCAAATTGCATAATATTTGCGCCCTCTAGAAGCTCAAGATGTATAATCCATAATTGTTTGAAGTGATACCAAAACACTACGTGAAAAATTCCAGCCAAATCGGATAAAAATTACGCCCTCTAGAGGCTCAAGATGTCAAGACCCAAGATCGGCAGCTATATCAAAACATGGACCGATTTGAACCATTTACAATCCCAACCCACCTTCGCTAAGAAGATATATTTGTGCGAAATTTCAAGCGTCTAGCTTTACTACTTCGAAGTTTGAGGTGTTGCAAACAGAATGACGAAATTAGTATGCCCCCATTCTATGGTAGAGGGTATAAAAAGTAAACATTAATTCCTTGTTTATACATCATTATAATAACTTTCCAGCAATTTTTAATGTACCTGATCCCTCCTATGAAGAGGTTAACTAGATTTCACGAGAAAATTTATTTGCTACAAAACCTTAGTGCCAATTCAATGTTGTAAAGTAGATTTCATAAAGCAAAAATCCCTATCTACGTATTATTTATAAACTTTGCTTCACAAATAGCTTCACCAAATGTACATTTTCGCACCATTTGCTGCTCTCCAAAACCACACAAATGCATTAAATTATCCCCTCCATTTAGTTTATCCGGAAATTTATTGTAACGTATATGCAAAATCGGTTCATTTATTTTGTATTGAAGCCGGGCAAACCAAGCAAAGGAGTTGCAGTTGAAGGAAACAAGGAGAGTAAAAAACAATTATCATAAAATTTTATTATACACTTTTGTCATTTGTTTATTTTATGCCTCCATTATGCATGGCACTATACAAATCAGTTTTTGTTTTGGTCTGGCCGAAAGAAGAAGTGAGTACCAATATCTAAGGTTGGTCCCAATGAAGGCCAGCATATGCAAGCAGTGCACAACCACTAACATAGGAAGACCTTGGCAAGGCAAGAACTGTCCCCTTAATTTATAAGAGTTACCTTATTAACAGAACAAATAAAATCTTGTGTAAAATAAGAATTATTTTGAATGATAATATTGAAGGAAGCGGCTACAATTCCCAGTAACAGGGCCCCAATGTCGTTATGAAGCAAAGCAGCTATATTATTGGGTAAGACAACTTTCCCAAACATCTTTAAATCATAAGTTTGGGTAGAAAATTTTAGTGCAATCGGATTTTTGGTTGACTTACCAAGAAAGAGTCATGGTAAGATATGGTGCAAAGATGTATGTCTTTATTTATTATCGTAAATTGTGCAAATGTGACTCACCTCAATTTGTTTGCATACTTATAAATTGAGATATTAAAATATTGGGTTGCCTAAAAAGTAATTGCGGATTTTTTAAAAGAAAGTAAATGCATTTTGAATAAAACTTAGAATGAACTTTAATCAAATATATAATTGCCATTTTGTTCGATAACCTTTTGCCATCTTCCTGGCAAATTTAGTATTCCACGCTCATAGAACTTCTGGCCTTTATCTGCAAAAAACTGAACCAAGTGCGATTTTATAGCCTCATCATTGCCGAAAGTTTTACCATTTAAGGAGTTCTGCAAAGATCGAAATAAATGCTAGTCTGATGGTGCAAGGTCAGGGCTATATGGTGGATGCATCAAAAGTTCGCAGCCAAGCTCACTCAGTTTTTTGGCGAGTGACCAAAAACTGAGTGCGGTCTAGGGTTGTCCTGGTGGAATATGACACCTTTACGATTGACCAATTCTGGTCGCTTCTCCTTGATGGCTGTATTCAATTTGTCCAATTGTTGACAGTAAACATCCGAATTAATCGTTTGGTTCCTTGGAAGCAGCTCAAAATATACCACACCCTTCCAATCCCAACAAACAGACAGCATAACCTTCTTTTGGTGGATATCAGCCTTTGAAGTGGTTTGAGCTGGTTCACCATGCTTGGACCATGATCGTTTTCGACTAATGTTGTTGTAAACAATCCATTTTTATACCCACCACCGACGGATGGGGGTATATTCATTTTGTCATTCCGTTTGCAACACATCGAAATATCCATTTCCGACCCTATAAAGTATATATATTCTTGATCAGCGTAAAAATCTAAGACGATCTAGACATGTCCGTCCGTCTGTCCGTTTGTCTGTCGAAATCACGCTACAGTCTTCAAAAATTGAGATATTGAGCTGAAACTTTGCACAGATTCTTTTTTTGTCCATAAAAAGGGTTAGTTCGAAGATGGGCTAAATCGGACTATATCTTGATATAGCCCCCATATAGACCGATCCGCCGATTTAGGGTCTTAGGCCAATAAAACCCACATTTATTATCCGATTTTGCTGAAATTTGGGACACTGAGTTGTGTTAGGCCCTTCGACATCCTTCGTTAATTTGGCCAGATCGGTCCAGATTTGGATATAGCTGCCATATAGACCGATCCTCCGATTTAGGGTCTAAGGCCCATAAAAGCCACATTTATTATCCGATTTCGCTGAAATTTGGGACAGGGATTTGTGTTAGGCCCTTCAACTTCCTTCGTTAATTTGGACCAGATCGGTACAGATTTGGATATAGCTGACATATAGACCGATCCTCCGATTTAGGGTCTTAAGCCCATAAAAGCCACATTTATTATCCGATTTTGCTGAAGTTTGGGACAGTGAGTTGTCTTAGGCCCTTCGACACAGTCTTAAATTTGGCCCAGATCGGTTATATCCAGATTTGGATATAGCTGCCATATAGACCGATCCTCCGATTTTGGGTTTTAGGCCCATAAAAGCCACATTTATTATCCGATTTTGCTGAAGTTTGGGACAGTGAGTTGTCTTAGACCCTTCGACATCTGTCTTAAATTTGGCCCAGATCGTTTCAGATTTGGATATAGCTGCCATATAGACCGATTTCCTGATTTAAGGTTTTGGGCCCATAAAATGCTCATTTATTGTCCGATGTCGATGAAATTCGGGACAGTGAGTTAAATTAAGCCCCTAGACATACTTTGCAATATCGCACAGATTGGTCCAGATTTGGATATAGCTGCCATATAGACCGATTTTTAGGTTTTAGGTTTTGGGGCCTTAAAAGACGCATTTATTGTCTGATGTCGCTGAAATTTGAGACAGTGAGTTTAGTTAGGCTCTTCGACGTCCTTCTTTAATTTTGCCCAGATCGGTCTAGATTTGAATATAGCTGCCGTATAGACCGATCTCTCGATTTAAGGTTTTGGGCCCATAAAAGAGGCATTTATTGTCCGATTTCGCTTAAATTTGGGACAGTGCTTTAAGTTAGGCTCTTCGACATTTCTATGCAACTTGGCCCAAATCGGTTCAGATTTGGATATAGCTGCCATGTAAACCGATATCTCGATTTAAAGTTTTGGCCCCATAAAATGCTCATTTATAATCCGATTTCACTGAAATTTGACACGGTGACTTATGTTAGGCTTTTCGAAATCCGTGTCGTATGTACCTCAGATCGGTTCATTTTTAGATAATGCTACTTAAAAGACCAATATTTTGTTGTACACAATTGAACAAAGACTTGTACTTATAAATATTTGGTCTGAATCGGAACATATTTTGATATAACTGCTATGGGACAAAAGGTATAAAATTTCCACCGGATTTTGATGAAAGGTGCTTTACGTATATTCCCGAGGTGGTGGGTATCCAAAGTTCGGCCCGGCCGAAATTAACGCCTTTTTACATGTTTTGCTTGGTGTAATGTTATGACTTTCAACCACTGTTCCTAGTACAGTCTAAATCAGTTTATAACCTGATATAGCTTCCATTTAAACCGGTCTCTCGATCATCCATGTTCGGTTCCCAGAATCTTAAATTTTTGCTGGTTTGACAGAAGTTTATTTTGTAGAATAATAGCATGTCCTTCAAATAAATTTATTTCGTATTGATTTTTAGCGGAATCGATGGTGGTGGGTGCTCAAGATTCGGCCCGGCCGAGCTAATGTGGTACTGGGTATTATAACTTAGTGATTTTGTTTGTAACATCAAAAAAAAAGAGAGATAGATCCATTGATAAGTATACCGATCGACTCAGAAACACTTTCTGATTCGATTTAGCTACGTCCATCTGTCTGTCTGTCCATGTTAATTTGTGTGCAATGTACAGGTCGCGATTTCTGTCCGATCGACTTAAAATTTGGTACAGACATGTATTTCTGCATAGAGACGAAGCTTATTGAAATTGTCAAAAATCGGTTCAGATTCGGATATAACTTCCACTTGTAAAGGGTGATTTTTTTGAGGTTAGGATTTTCATGCATTAGTATTTGACAGATCACGTGGGATTTCAGACATGGTGTCAAAGAGAAAGATGCTCAGTATGCTTTGACATTTCATCATGAATAGACTTACTAACGAGCAACGCTTGCAAATCATTGAATTTTATTACCAAAATCAGTGTTCGGTTCGAAATGTGTTCATTCACCGTAACGTTGCGTCCAACAGCATCTTTGAAAAAATACGGTCCAATGATTCCACCAGCGTACAAACCACACCAAACAGTGCATTTTTCGGGATGCATGGGCAGTTCTTGAACGGCTTCTGGTTGCTCTTCACTCCAAATGCGGCAATTTTGCTTATTTACGTAGCCATTCAACCAGAAATGAGCCTCATCGCTGAACGGTGAATGAACACATTTCGAACCGAACACTGATTTTGGTAATAAAATTCAATGATTTGCAAGCGTTGCTCGTTAGTAAGTCTATTCATGATGAAATGTCAAAGCATACTGAGCATCTTTCTCTTTGACACCATGTCTGAAATCCCACGTGATCTGTCAAATACTAATGCATGAAAATCCTAACCTCAAAAAAATCACCCTTTATATTCGTCCGATTTGGACTAAAATTGCAATTATATCGTCATTTGTAAACCGATTCTCACGAAATTTCGCACAAATTGTTCTATTATAAGTCTCGATATTATTGACGAGTTTCATAGAAATGGGTTCAGGTTTAGATATAGCTCTCATATAAACGTTCGTCCGATTTGGACTAGTATTGCAATAATTTGTTAACCGATTCACACGAAAATTGGCACAAAGTATAACTTTATAACTCCCGGTATTGCTATTGAATTTTGTAGAAATCGGTTCACATTTAGATATAGCTGCTTCATATATTGGGTTGCCCAAAAAGTAATTGCGGATTTTTTAAAAGAAAGCAAATGCATTTTTAATAAAACTTAGAATGAACTTTAATCAAATATACTTTTTATACCCTCCACCATTAAATGGGGGGATAGACTAATTTCGTCATTCTGTTTGTAACTACTCGAAATATTCGTCTGAGATCCCATAAAGTATATATATTCTTGATCGTCGTGACACTTTATGTCGATCTAGCCATGTCCGTCCGTCCGTCCGTCCGTCTGTGTGTCGAAAGAACGCTAACTTCCGAAGGAGTAAAGCTAGCCGCTTGAAATTTTGCACAAATACTTCTTATTAGTGTAGGTCGGTTGGTATTGTAAATGGGCCAAATCGGTCCATGTTTTGATATAGCTGCCATATAAACCGATCTTGGGTCTTGAATTCTTGAGCCTTTACAGTGCGCAATTCTTATCCGATTAGAATGAAATTTTGCACGACGTGTTTCGTTATTATATCCAACAATTGAGCCAAGTATGGTTCAAATCGGTCCATAACCTGATATAGCTGCCATATAAAGCGATCTTGGGACTTGAATGAAATTTTGCACGACGTGTTTTGTTATTATTTCCAATAACTGCGCCAAGTGTAGTTCAAATCGGTCGATAACCTGATATAGCTGTCATATAAACCGATCTTGGGTCTTGACTTCTTGAGCCTCTAGAGGGCCCAATTCTTATCCGATTTCAATGAAATTTTGCACTACGTGTTTTGTTATTATTTCCAATAACTGCGCCAAGTGTAGTTCAAATCGGTCGATAACCTGATATAGCTGTCATATAAACCGATCTTGGGCCTTGACTTCTTGAGCCTCTAGAGGGCCCAATTCTTATCCGATTTGAATGAAATTTTGCATGACGTTTTTTATTGTTACTTTCAACAACTATGTCAAATAAGGTACAAGTCGGTTCAAAACCTGATATAGCTGTCATATAAACCCATCTGGGATCTTGACTTCTTGAGCCTCTAGAGGTCGCATTTATTATCCGATTTGCCTGAAATTTTGTACGACGGATTCTCTCATGACCATTAATACACATTTTTATTATGGTCGGAATCGGTCTATAGCCCGATACAGCTCCCATATAAATCAATATCTCTTTATTACTTCTGGAGGCCACAAAAGGCGCAATTCTTATTCGAATTGGCTGACATTTTACACAGGTCTCCAACCTATAAATTTAATTTGGGTCCAAACCTGACCATATCTTGATATCGCTCTAATAGCAGAGCAAACCTTTTCTTATATCATTGTTTTGCCTAAAAAGAGATGCCGGGAAAAGAACACGACAAATGCGATCCATGATGGAGGGTATATAAGATTTGGCCCTGCCGAACTTAGCACGCTTTTACTTGTTTTTTCTAACGACTATATTTCAGAGATAATTTTTCTAATGACAAAGTTTTGACCCGTCTACCTCGAAATTTTTTTGTGAAGCCAAAATTTCAATAAAAATTATTACGCATGATCAATGCATTTTGTGACACCAAAATTTTTAATGGTTTTTATACCCTCCACCATAGGATGGGGGGTATTTTTATTTCGTCATTCTGTTTGTAACTACTTGAAATATTCGTCTGAGACCCCATAAAGTATATATATTCTTGATCGTCGCGACATTTTATGCCGATGTAGCCATGTCTGTCCGTCCGTCTGTCCGTCCGTCGGTCTGTCCGTCCGTCCGTCTGTCTGTCGAAAGTACGCTAACTTCCGAAGGAGTAAAGCTAGCCGCTTGAAATTTTGCAAAAATACTTCTTATTAGTGTAGGTCGGTTGGTATTGTAAATGGGCCATATAGGCCCATGTTTTGATATAGCTGCCATATAAACCGATCTTGGGTCTTGACTTCTTGAGCCTCTAGAGTGCGCAATTCTTATCCGATTGGAATGAAATATTGCACGACATGTTTTGTTATGATATCCAACAACTGTGCCAAGTATGGTTCAAATCGGACCATAACCTGATATAGCTGCCATATAAACCGATCTTGGGTCTTGACTCCTTGAGCCTCTAGAGTGCGCAATTCTTATCCGATTGGAATGAAATTTTGCACGACGTGTTTCGTTATTATATCCAATAACTGTGCAAAGTATGGTTCAAATCGGTCAATAACCTTATATAGCTGTCATATAAACCGATCTTGGGTCTTGACTTCTTGAGCCTCTAGAGTTCACAATTCTTATCCGATTGGAATGAAATTTTGCTCGACGTGTTTTGTTATGATGTCCAACAACTTTGCCAAGTATGGTTCAAATCGGTCCATAACCTGATATAGCTGCCATATAAACCGATCTGGGATCTTGACTTCTTGAGCCTCTAGAGGTCGCAATTATTATCCGATTGGAATGAAATTTTGCTCGACGTGTTTTGTTATGATGTCCAACAACTTTGCCAAGTATGGTTCAAATCGGTTCATAACCTGATATAGCTGCCATATAAACCGATCTGGAATCTTGGCTTCTTGAGCCTCTAGAGGTCGCAATTATTATCCGATTTGCCTGAAATTTTGTACGACGGATTCTCTCATGACCATCAACATAGGTGTTTATTATGGTCTGAATCGGTATATAGCCCGATACAGCTCCCATATAAATCGATCTCTCTATTTTACTTCTGAGCCCCCAAAGGGCGCAAATCTTATTCGAATTGGCTGACATTTTACACAGGTCTCCAACATAAAATTTAATTGTGGTCCAATCCGGACCATATCTTGATATCGCTCTAATAGCAGAGCAAATCTTTTCTTATATCCTTTTTTTGTGTAAGAGGAGATGCCGGAAAAAGAACTCGACAGATGCGATCCATGGTGGAGGGTATATAAGATTCGGCCCGGCCGAACTTAGCACGCTTTTACTTGTTTTGGAATGCAATGATGACTCATGATCGACCAATAACGCATATTTTGCTTTTGACGAAGCCACTCAGCCAGAAATGAGCCTCATCGCTGAAGATGATTTACTCCGAATTTCGGTAGTAAATTTTAATAATTTCGAGTCGTTATTGGCTAGTACATTTTTCCATTATGAAATGGCAAACCTTACTGAGGAGAAATGTCAAAAGGGCGGTAAAAATATGGTGTCATTTGCTGTCCGTATCGGTGTACTTTTGTGGCGTTCCTGAAAAAATCCTGTGTAAGAGTTCCCGGAACGTGAATTTTACTTGTTATACCCACCACCATAGGATAGGGGGAATATTCATTTAGTCATTACGTTTGCAAGACATCGAAATATCCATTTCCGACCATACAAAGCATATATATTTCAGATCGTCGTAAAATTCTAAGACGATTTAACGATGTCCGTGTGTCTGTCCTTCGGTCTGTCCTTCGGTCTGTCCTTCGGTCTGTCAGTGCTAATCACTCTACAGTCTTCAAAAAAAAAGATATTAATTTGAAAATTTGCACAGACTCGTATTTCTTCTATACGCATGTTCTTGAACAGGCCAAATCGGACTATATATAAATATAGCTGCCATATAGACCGATCTAGTGATTTACGGTCTTAAGCCTATAACAAGCGCATTTATTACCCGATTTCGTTGAAATTTATCATAATGAGTTTTATAAGGCCTGCCGATATCCGTACCAAAAATGGTCCAGATCGAAACATATTTGTTTATAGCTGACATATAGACCGATATTCAGATTTTGGATCCATGGCCTATAATAGGCGCTGAAATTTGGAACAGTGAGTTGTATTAAGACTCCCAACATTTGTCGCGAGTATGGTTCAGATCGGGCTATATTTAGATATAGCTGGCATAGAGACCGATCCTAAGCTTTGGGGTCTAAAGACCATAATAGGAGCATTTTTCTCCGTTATGGTGTATATCGGATCATATTTACATATAGTTGCCATAAAGACCGATATGCCGATTAAGGGTCTTATTCCTATAACAGGCGTGTTTATTACCCGATTTTGCTGAAACTCAGAACAGTGTGTTTTATAAGTCCCGCCGATATCCGAACCACAAATGGTCCAGATAGGAACATTTTTGGATTTATCTGCCATATAGACCAATTTGCCGATTTTAGGTCATGGGCCTATAACAGGCACATATAATACCTGACTTCGCTGAAATTTGGAACAGTGGGTTGTATTAAGACTCCCAACATCTGTCCTGAAAATTATCCAGACTGGGCCATATTTAGCTGGCATAGAGACCAATCTTCAGCTTTTGTGCCTAAATACCATAAAAGACGCCGATTTTGCAGAAATTTGAAACATTGAGCTGCTTTAAGACTCTCGACATCCAACCCAAATATTGTCCAGATCGAAAAATATTTAGACATAGCTGTCAAATAGATTTACCATCCGAATCAGGGCTTACTCACATGAACGGCGCACTTATTACCCGATTTTGCTGAAATTTCGAACTGTCACTTGTATAGAGCTTCTCGGCACCTGATCCAAATATGATAAACAAAGTTCGGCCGCGCCGAATCCTATATACCCTCCACCATGGATCGCATTTGTCGAGTCCTTTTTCCGGCATCTCTTCTTAGGCAAAAAAGGATATAAGAAAAGAGTTGCTCTGCTATTAAAACGATATCAAGATATGGTCCGGTTCGGACCACAATTAAATTATATGTTGGAGACCTGTGTAAAATTTCAGCCATTTCGTATAAGAATTGCGCCCATTGGGGCTCACGAAGTAAAATAGAGAGAACGATTTATATGGGATCTGTATCGGGCTATAGACCGATTCAGACCATAATAAACACGTTTGTTGATGGTCATGAGAGGATCCGTCGTACAAAATTTCAGGCATATCGGATAATAATTGCGACCTCTAGAGGCTCAAGAAGTCAAGATCCCAGATCGGTTTATATGGCAGCTATACCAGGATATGGACCGATTTGAACCTTATTTGACACAGTTGTTGAAAGTAAAAATAAAATACGTCATGCAAAATTTCAGCCAAATCGGATAGGAATTGCGCCCTCTAGAAGCTCAAGAAGTCAAATCCCCAGATCTGTTTATATGACAGCTATATCAGGTTATGGACCGATTTAAACCACACTTGGCACAGTTGTTGGATATCATAACAAAACACGTCGTGCGAAATTCCATTCCAATCGGATAAGAATTGCGCCCTCTAGAAGCTCAAGAATTCAAGTCCCCAGATCTGTTAATATGACAGCTATATCAGGTTATCGATCGATTTGAACCACACTTGGCACAGTTGTTGGATATCATAACAAAACACTTCGTGCAAAAACTCATTCAAATCGGATAAGAATTGCGCACTCTAGAGGCTCAAGAAGTCAAGACCCAAGATCGGTTTATATGGCAGCTATATCAGGTTATGAACCGATTTGAACCATACTTGGCACAGTTGTTGGATATCATAACAGAACACGTCGTGCAAAATTTCATTTCAATCGGATAAGAATTGTGCCCTCTAGAGGCTCAAGAAGTCAAGACCCAAGATCGGTTTATATGACAGCTATATAAGGTTATTGACCGATTTGAACCATACTTTGCACAGTTATTGGATATAATAACGAAACACGTCGTGCAAAATTTCATTCCAATCGGATAAGAATTGCGCACTCTAGAGGCTCAAGGAGTCAAGACCCAAGATCGGTTTATATGGCAGCTATATCAAAACATGGACCGATGTGGCCCATTTACAATACCAACCGACCTACACTAATAAAAAGTATTTGTGCAAAATTTCAAGCGGCTAGCTGTACTCCTTCGGAAGTTAGCGTGCTTTCGACAGACAGACGGACGGACGGACGGACGGACGGACAGACGGACGGACATGGCTAGATCGACATAAAATGTCGCGACGATCAAGAATATATATACTTTATGGGGTCTCAGACGAATATTTCGAGTAGTTACAAACAGAATGACGAAATTAGTATACCCCCCATCTTATGGTGGAGGGTATAAAAATTGACTTTATTTGGATATAAATATGGATATAGTAGTGTCATAATACATTTTGATAATAAATATATTCATGGTGGGGGTTATCAAAAGTTTGGAACGGCCGAAGTTTATGCTTTTATTACTTGTTCAAATTCTAATCGAGTTGCCAGATTTTACAAATAATTTCAATTAATTTTCCTTGGAATCTATTTTCTAGAATAGGTTGTTTATAGGAATTTTCAAGCCAAAAAAAAAATAATTTCTGTGTTTGTCCAACTCCGAAGATGCTACGCTGACCAACATAATAAATAATCGACTGTCACTCATAATGTCAATATTGCTGCCAACATTTTCGTTATCTTGGCGAAAATTTTATGTGTGTATGTCATGCGGTGTTTTCATAGATTTTTTGTGGAAACAATTTTTGTTGCTTCTTCATTCTTGCAGTTCACCAAAGGCTTGGATGAGTGACTGAGTGAGTGGATGTGGAGGACATGGGAAAAAAGTTGGGAAAACAATTTTGAAAAAACCAAAAAAAAAAAAACAAAAAACACATAAAACCGCGATGAGTCCACATGATGATGTCCAAGTTAATATGTTGTTGCATACGAACTGTTGCTGTGGCTGCCTAATATGATGCTGGGGATCTTGCTGCTGCTGCTGATGATGATGAGGACGACGATTTCGAGTAAACAATTGCCACACACACTTTTGGGTTAGTTAAACATAAGATGTAAAGACAGTTAGAGATGGCTAGATGAGTGTGTCACCATGGGCTCCACTTAACCATATGAGTGTGTGTTCGGGTGTGCAGCCACTATGCTTTGCAATTCAATTGTGACCAAGGCATTGCAAAAAAAAAAGAAAAACAACAACGCAAGAAAAACGCAATCAACAAAGAACTGAAACGCATCGCCCATATTAGCTTGGCCAATATGGTCGTTTCTTCCTTCTTTTTTTGTTTTTTGTTGTTTGGCTGCTGACAATTTTTCGCCTTATACATACGTATGCTGTGAGGTTCATCTCGTCTCTTTGCGGTATAACTTTTGCTATATGTACTTCTAAGTTTTCGCTTTGACATTTTACAGATCAATTCATGATAATCGTTGGACCACCAGAACGTAATGTATACGAACGGGACGCTGATCATTTTCCTAACCTTCGTAGCTGCTGGGGAGAGTAGCAACTCTAAACTTTGTATCGTTATTGCTATAGTCGCAGTAACATGGCAAAATACTTTTGTTAATGGGTGGTTTCCTATGCCTGCCTTTGAAGGAGACAAGTTGCAATAGTATGGTGTAGTCCAGAAAGAGCCTGTAATTTTTTTTTGCAATATTGTGGCTCAGTTTTTTTTTGTTTTGTTTGGTTTTTGGGTTTTCTACCTCCCTACCTTCCTCTTACCCTCCCTAGGCAATTAACTTTGGTGGTGGACTTTAACGCGAAAGTTGAGTAGAGTAGCTAGAAATAAATTGAGGAAGCTGTTGTTTGAAGTAACACTGGTTGACAAGGAAATATTTCAATGTTTTGGAACAAATATTTAAAAAAAAAAAACTAGTAAAAAGGCTTAAGTTCGGCCTGGCCGAACTTTGGATACCCACCACCTCGGGTATATATGTGAAAATTGCATACCTTATGTCCCATAGCAGTTATATGGAAATATGATCCGATTTGGACCTAATACTTATAAGTACAAGTCATTGTTCAAAATTGTTGGTCTTTTTAGTAGCTATATCTAAAAATTAACCGATCTGAACTATATACAATATGGATGTCGAAAAGCCTAATCAAGTCAATGTGTCAAATTTCAGTTAAATTGGAATATAAATTCGTCTTTTTTGGGGCCAAGACTTTAAATCGAGGTATCGGTCTATATGGCAGCTATATCCAAATCTTGACCGATCTGTGCCATAATGCAGAACTATGTCATGGGGTTTAACCTAACTCAATGTCCCAAATTTCGGCGACATCGGACAATAAATGCGCCTTTTATGGGCCTAAGACCCTAAATCGGAGGATCGGTCTATATGACAGCTATATCCAAATCTGGACCGATCTGAGCCAAATTGACGAAGGATGTCGAAGAGCCAAATATAACTCACTGTCCCAAATTTCGGCGACATCAGACAATAAATGCGTCTTTTATGGGCAAAAAACATTAAATCGAGAGATCGGTCTATATTGCAGATATATCCAAATCTGTACCGATCTGAGCCGAATTGACGAAGGATGTCGAGGAGCCTAACATAACTCAATGTCCCAAATTTCAGCTAAATCGGATAATTAGTGTGGCTTTTATGGACCTAATACCCTAAATCGGAAGATCGGTCTATATGGCAGCTATATCCGAATCAGGACAAAATTGACGAAGGATGTCGAGGGGACTAGCACAACTCACTGTCTTAAATTTAAATAAAATAGCAGAGCAAATCTTTTCTTATATCCTTTTTTGCCAAAGAAGAGATGCCGGGAGAAGAACTCTGGAAAATGCGATCCATGGTGGAGGCTATGTAAGATTCGGCCCGGCCGAACTTAGCACGCTTTTACTTGTTACTGATAGCATTTAACAGATGTGCCAAGCATGGTCCGTATGAATCCAAATCCTTATATAGCTCCCACATGAACCAAGTCTGTCCGTCCGTCTATTGTAATCACAGCCTTCAAAATTTGAAATTTTGGGCTGTAATTTGGCAACCGATCCAAATATGGATCAAATCGGACTATATAGCTATAGCTGTCATATAGACTGATCTTCCAATTTAGGGTCTTAATCCCATAAAAAGCGGCTTTACTTTCTGATTTCGCTGAAACTGTTACTTGTATATGAGTTCTCGGGACCTGAATAAAATATGATTAGCCCCCATTGAGATTATACTATGGACATGGTAGTGGAGTTATAAAAAAATACCATTATTATTATATCCTTTATGGTGCGTATTCAAAGTTCAGCACGGCCGAGCTGAACACCTTTTTACTTGTTATACCCTCCACCATAGGATTGGGGTATTCTAATTTTATCATTCTGTTTGTAACTCCCCGAAATCTGTCCTCCTCCATGTCCGTCCGTCCGTCCGTCCAACATTCGAAGGAATAAAGGTAGCCTTCTAAAATTTTGCACAAATGATTCATATTAGTATAGGTCGGTTGGGATTGTAAATGGGCCATATCGGTCAATGTTTTGATACAGCTGCCATATAAACCTATATGGGATCTTGACTTCTTGAGCCTCTAGAGGTCGCAACTCTCATCCGATTTCCATGACCTTCAACATCCTTTTCCAATATGGTCTGAATCGATATATAGCAAAATACCACTCTCATATAAATCGAACTCCCGATTTTGCTTCTTAAGCCCCTAAATGACGCAATTCTTATTCGAATTGGCTGAAATTTTACACAATGACATGAAATGAAATACAATTTTTTCAAAATTTCATTTTTATAAAATTATGTCAAAATTTAATTTGTATGCCTTTTTAGGTTGAATTGAAAATGTTTGTAAAAACATTTTCTGCAGTGCGATACAGAAAATGTATCGCTGCAGTGCGATACATCTTTGGGGAGACGATTTAACATGGCATAGTACCTTGCAAATGTCGCCGGCATTAGAATGGGATAGCCGCATGGTCAATTTTACCACTTTAAATTTTTATGGAAAATGTTTTCAAATTAAATTTTATAGAAAATCTTGTTCATGTTTTTTATACCCACCACCATAGGATGGGGGTATACTAATCTAGTCATTCCGTTTGTAACACCTCGAAATATTCGTGTATGACCCCATAAAGTATATATATTCTTGATCGTCTCGACATTCTGATTCGAAATGGTCATGTCCGTCTGTATGTCTAAATCGCGATAGCGGTCAAACGCGTAAAGCTAGAATCTTTAAATTTTGCATTGATACTTAATACTGAAGTTGGTCGTTGTCGATTGGAAATGGGCCATATCGGTTCAGATTTAGATATAGCTCCCATATAAACCGATCTCCCGATTTGACTTCTTGAGGCCCTGGAAGCAGCAAGTTTTGCCCGATTTAGCTGAAATTTTGCACATAGTGTTCTGTTATGGCTTTCAACAACTGTGTTTAGTACGGTCCAAATCGGTCGAGAACCTGATATAGCTCCCATATAAGCCAAAGTCCCGATTTGACTTCTTGGGCCCATGGACGCCACAATTTTTGTCCGCTTTGGCTGAAATTTTGCATGTGGTATTCTGTTAGGACTTCCAACAATTGTGCTAAGTACGGCCCAAGTCGGTCTCTAACCTGATATAGCTCGCACCAGGGACGTAGCCAGAATTTGATTTTGAGGGGGCCCATCCCACAGTTTTCAAAATCGAAATTTGACAAAATTATTGTTACTTTTAAATTTGGAAATTTTTTTTTTTTTGAAATTTGTGGTAGCTATTGGTTGCAGGAACTGACGCATAGGCGGTGACATTTGGTCATAAAGTCAGAGCTGAATTTTACACTAATTGCCAACACAGTGCATATATATTTTGGAGTTGTATTAATGGCTTCGAACGCTAGATAACGGCAACGGCTCGTGCTGCTGCTCCGTGTGCTCGCATTAACGATGAAAAATATCCAAGAATAGAGCTGCCGTAGAAAAATTCTACCTCGAGTTAGGAAAGAGGTATCGTAATAAAATTTGGATTGGCGTAAAGTAGACGACGAAGTTTAATTTTTGTTTTTAAAAAATAATCTCGATGTTAGGTTGTCTTTAGAGTGGTTTTCGCTGAAAGTTAGTCCTTAAAGAAAATTCATTCAAATGTAGTCTTAAAAAAAAAAAAAATTATAAATTATTTTTAAAAAAATTTAAAAAATTTTATAAAAAAAAATCATTTCGAGGAGGGTCCGGCGTGCTGAAGTTTTGTCATAAGAGAATATTACGCTGAAATTTTGTCTCTAGTAAAATATAATTAAAATTTTTTGAGAAAAAACAAGTAAAAGCGTGCTAAGTTCGGCCGGGCCGAATCTTATATACCCTCCACCGTGGATCGCATTTGTCGAGTTCTTTTCCCGGCATCTCTTCTTATGCAAAAAAAAAGGATATAAGAAAAGATATTAAGACATGGTCCGGTTTGGACCACAATTAAATTACATGTTGGAGACCTGTGTAAAATGTCAGCCAATTCGAATAAGAATTGCGCTCTTTGTGGGCTCAAGAAGTAAAATAGAGAGATCGATTTATATGGGAGCTGTATCGGGCTAAAGACCGATTCAGACCATAATAAACACGTATGTCAATGGTCATGAAAGAATCCGTCGTACAAAATTTCAGTCAAATCGGATAATAATTGCGACCTCTGGAGGCTCAAGAAGTCAAGACCCAAGATCGGTTTATATGACAGCTATATCAGGTTATGGACCGATTTGAACCATACTTGGCACAATTGTTGGATATCATAACAAAACACGTCGTGCAAAATTTCATCCCAATCGGATAAGAATTGCGTACTCTAGAGGCTCAAGAAGTCAAGACCCAAGATCGGTTTATATGGCAGCTATATCAAAACTTGGACCGATATGGCCCATTTACAATACCAACCGACCTACACTAATAAGACGTATTTGTGCAAAATTTCAAGCGGCTAGCTGTACTCCTTCGGAAGTTAGCGTGCTTTCGACAGACAGACGGACGGACGGACAGACGGACGGACATGGCTAGATCGACATAAAATTTCACGACGATCAAGAATATATATACTTTATGGGGTCTAAGACGAATATTTCGAATAGTTACAATCAGAATGACGAAATTAGTATATCCCCCATCTTATGGTGGAGGGTATAAAAATTTTTTTACCAAGAATTTCATTACAATTTTGTCCTTAATAAAAAATCTCCTGATTTGACATCTTGAGCCACTGGGAGCCGCAAATGAAGTCCGATTTATGTTATGATTTTCAACAACTGTGTTTACTACGGTCTAAATCGGTCAAGAACCTGAGTCAGCTCCCATATAAATCGATCTCCCGATTTGACTTCTTGGGCACTTGGTAGCCAAAATTTTTTCAGATTTGATTAAAATTTAGTAGATTTCTGTAACGACTTGGAACAACTGTGTCAAGTACGTTTTAAATCGGTCTATAACCTGACATAGCTTCCATATAAACCAATCTCCCCATTTGACTTCTTAAGCCCTTACAAGCCGCAATTTTTATCCGATTTGTCTGAAATTGAGCACGTAGTGTTTTGTTGCTACTTCCAACAACTGCGCCAAGTACGGTCTTTATCTATGACCTGATTTAGCTCCCATATAAACCGATCTGCCGATTTGACTTCTTGAATCCTTACAAGACGCAATTTTTGTCCGATTTGGCTGAAATTTTGCACATAGTGTTCTGTGGTGACTTCAATATGGTGTTCGGTTGTGACTCCCAACAACTGTGCCAAGTACGGTCCAAATCAGTCTATAACCTGGTATCGCTCCCATATAAACCGGTCTCTCGATTATCTTTGTTCGGTTCCTAGAAACTTTAATATTTGCTTGTTTGACGGAAGTTTGGTATGTAGAATAAAATTATGTTCTTCAATTAATTTTATTTTATATAAATTTATAGCAGAATGTATGGTGGTGGGTTTCCAAGATTCGGCCCGGCCGAACTTAGCACGCTTTAACTTGTCTTCTTTTGATATATTCTATTTATCTGTCAAATACCTGTAGTCCAGTGTTACAGTTAAGTGATAGTTTTGCCAGCCGTGTAAATTACAGGTAATACTTTATCATTGTCATTGCTTGTGGTCAAAAAGGGTCAGCACTACTTAAATGTTTAGTGTCGGTTTGGGGTACATTGCCCCGCCGCTGATGCCACTGTTTGAGGTTTCTTTTTGTCGTACTTTTTTGTTGAGATTCCCAGTAGATGGCAGTTATCGCATTTTCATTTTTGCTCATTTTCCAAGTTTTTCCTTCTCCTTCTATGTGAAATTTTCCTCGGCATATAAGCTTATTGGTTATATGGGTTATTTCGCCTATATTTTTATACCCACCACCGACGGATGGGGGTATATTCATTTTGTCATTCCGTTTGCAACACATCGAAATATCCATTTCCGACCCTATAAAGTATATATATTCTTGATCAGCGTAAAAATCTAAGACGATCTAGCCATGTCCGTCCGTCTGTCCGTCTGTCTATTGAAATCACGCTACAGTCTTTAAAAATAGAGATATTGAGCTGAAATTTTGCACAGATTCTTGTTTTGTCCATAAGCAGGTTAAGTTCGAAGATGGGCTATATCGGACAATATCTTGATGTAGCCCCCATATAGACCGATCCGCCGATTTGGGGTCTTTGACCCATAAAAGCCACATTTATTATCCGATTTCGCTGAAATTTAGGACAGTGAGTTGTGCTAGGCCCTTCGACTTCCTTCGTTAATTTGGCGTAGATCGGTTCCGATTTGCATATAGCTGCCATATAGACCGATCCTCCGATTTAGGGTCTTAGGCCCACAAAAGCCAAATTTATTATCCGATTTTGATGAAATTTGGGACAGTGAATTGTGTTAGGCCTATCGACATCCTTCGTTAATTTGGCTCAGATCGGTCTAGATTTGGATATAGCTGCCATATAGACCGATCCTCCGATTTATGGTGTTAGGCCCATAAAAGCCACATTTATTATCCGATTTTGCTGAAATTTGGGACAGGGAGTTGTGTTAGGCCCTTCGACTTCCTTCGTTAATTTTGCCTAGATCGGTTCAGATTTGGATATAGCTGCCATATAGACCGATCCTCCGATTTAGGGTCATAGGCCCACAAAAGCCATATTTATTATCCGATTTTGATGAAATTTGAGAAAGTGAATTGTGTTAGCCCCTTCAACATCTTCCGTCAATATGGCTCAGATCGTTTTAGATTTAGATATAGCTGCCATATAGATCGATCCTCAGATTTAGGGTCTTAGGCCCATAAAAGTCACATTTATTATCCGATATTGCTGAAATTCGGGACAGTGCTTTGTGTTAGGCCCTTCGATATTCTTCGTCAATTTGGCTCAGATCGGTCCACATTTGGATATAGCTGCCATATAGACCGATCCTTCGATTTAGTGTCATAGGCCCATAAAAGCTACATTTATTGCCCGATTTTGCTGAAATTTGGGACAGTGAGTTGTGTAAGGCCCTTCGACATCCTTCGTTAATTTGGCCCAGATCGGTTCAGATTTGGATATAGCTGCCATATAGACCGATCCTCCGATTTAGGGTCTTAGGCCCATAAAAGCCAAATTTTATTATCCGATTTCGCTGAAATTTGAGACAGTGAGTTGTGTTAGGCCCTTCAACATCCTACGTCAATTTGGCTCAGATCGGTCCAGATTTGGATATAGCTGCATATAGACCGATCTCTCGGTTTTAGGTTTTGGGGCCATAAAAAGCCCATTTATTGTCCGATGTTGCCGAAATTTGGGACAAAGAGTTAAGTTAAGCCCCTCCACATATTTCTGCAATTTGGTCTAGATCGATCAAGATTTGCATATAGCTGCCATAAAAACCGATTATGAATTTTCGACCGGATTTTGAGGAATGGTGGTTCACATATATATCCGAGGTGGTGGGTATCCAAAGTTCGGCCCGGCCGAACTTAACGCCTTTTTACTTGTTTTCTTGTTGTCTTAAATATATTTCACGCATCTTTGGTTTCATTAGATAGATGTTGTTGTTCCTGAATGTTGTGGCGATTGCAATGGCATTGTCGCCCAAGTGTGTAATGTTACATGTAGATTCTATACAAATATTAGCTACTGGTATTTTTTATTGTTAGTAATCAGCGATTTATTTGCACAAGTATTGCGTGTCAGATGTCACATGGTGCCAGGGCCAGCATTAGAGACCAGAGGGAAGATATGTGTCATAGTCATACTAGAGTTTACCACATTAAGCTTCAAGTTGTAAGTTTTATTATCTTTTAGCACATAAACATCAATTCAGGCCATGTTTATACCAAAATGTGTGTTTTTTGTGTACTTGAGATCTTTGGAGACTCTCTTTGTATTGTTATCTTACTCCAAAGGATACTAGCTATCATTTTTGCTTGTGTCCATTTAATGTTGTTCTTTGCTTTAAAGAAGAGGTCAATAAGGTGAGAAATTTAATTGGTCTTTAGCAGTAATGATATTGGAATTGTTGATTGTGGTTCAATGTAAATCAATGCAAAAAGGAAAATACTTAAGGCACAAACTTGTATAAACCAACCACGTTGAGGGAAACAGAATGATAAAGAAATGAAATGTTCATACAATTTTAAATAAATGCAAAATTTTAACAAATTTTTCTATAGAAAAAAAAATGGCAAAACATTTCTATAGAAAACAAAAATGTTGATAAAATTTTCCATAGCATAAAAATTTTTTCATAATTTTCTAAAGAAATGTAATTTTGACAAAATTTTCTAAAGACATGTAATGTCTATAGAAAAAATATTTTTACAAAATTTTCTACAGAATTAAAATTTTGACAAAATTTTCTACAGAAATAAAATTTTGACAAAATTTTCAATAGAAATAAAATTTTTAATGTTTCAAGTTTTTTGCCTGTTAGGGCGAGATCCTTACATTTTTTTTGTTTCTCTTTCGAGACGAGCCGAATGAATTTGACACAGATTGGAAAAAGTACAGCTAATAAGCAGAGTTGTCGAGCTTGGTTAATGTGATAATTGTATCATAGAAGCGTTTTCGCGATAAAAGCGAAAAGTCTTCTAACCAAAGACGAAACGCGTCCCATAGTGGTTGATGTGTGTTGCTAACAAACAAAAATTGAAATAAAATTTTGACAAAGTTCTCTATAGAAATAAAATGTTGATAAAAAAGAAATAAAATTTTTCATACAATGGGATATTGTCCGGCAGCAGACCATAGGGTAATAGAACCCAAAAAAAACCCTTGTTTCTTAAAGTTAGGCAGAACAGGTAAAAAGGCGTTAAGTTCGGCCGGGCCGAATTTTGGATACCCACCACTTCGGATATATATGTAAACCACCTTTCGTCAAAATCCGGTGCAACACTCATACCTTATGCCCCATAGCAGCTATATCAATATATGTTACGATTTGGACCAAATAGTAATACAATTGTATATAACAAAATATTGGTCTTTTTAATAGCTTTATTTAAAAATAAACCGATCTGAACTATATACGACACGGATGTCGAAAAGACTAACATAAGACAATGTGTCAAATTTCGGTGCAATCGGATTAAAAAAGCGCCTTTTATGGGGCCAAGACTTCAAATCGAGAGATCGGTCTATATGGCAGCTATATGCAAATCTTGATCGATCTAGACCAAATTGTAGAAATATGCGGAGGGACTTATCTTAGCTCTTTGTCCCAAATTTCGGCATCATCGGACAACAAACGCGCTTTTTATGGCCCCAAAACCTGAAACCGAGAGATCGGTCTATATGGGACCTATATCTAAATCTGGACCGATCTGAGCCAAATTGACGGAATATATTGAAGGGCCTAACACAACTCACTGCCCCTAATTTCCGCAAAATCGGATAATAAATGTGGCTTTTATACGCCTAAGATCCTAAATCGAAGGATCGGTCTTTATGGCAGCTATATCCAAATCTGAACCGATCTGAGCCATATTGACGAAGGATGTCGAAGGGCCTAACACAACTCTCTGTCCCAAATTTCAGCAAAATCGGATAATAAATGTGGCTTTTATGGGCCTAAGACCCTAAATCGGAGAATCGGTCTATATGGCAGCTATATCCAAATTTGGACCCATCTGATCCAAATTGACGAAGAATGTCGAAGGGCCTAACACTACTCACTGTCTTAAATTTCAGCAAAATTGGGTAATAAATGTGGCTTTTATGGGCCTAAGACCCTAAATCAGGGGATCGGTCTATATGATAGCTATATCCAAATCTGGACCGTTCTGGGCCAAATTGACGAAGGATGTCGAGGGGCCTAACACAACTCACTGTCCCAAATTTCAGCAAAATCGGATAATAAATGTGGCTTTTATGGGTCTAAGACCCTAAATCGGAGGATCGCTCTATATGGGGGCTATATCAAGATATAGTCCGATATAGCCCATCTTCGAACTTAACCTGCTTATGGACAAAAAAAGAATCTGTGCAAAGTTTCAGCTCAATATTTCTATTTTTGAAGACTGTAGCGTGATTTCAACAGACAGACAGACGGACAGACGGACGGACATGTCTAGATCGTCGTAGATTTTCACACTGATCAAGAATATATATACTTTATAGGGTCGGAAATGGATATTTCGATGTGTTGCAAACGGAATGACAAAATGAATATACCCCCATCCTTCGGTGGTGGGTATAAAAATTCACAGTTTAGTGCGGTTTATGAGGTGGCGGCATCATTGGACCGTACTTCTTCAAAGATGATGCGAATCGTAACGTAACTGTGAATGGTGAGCGCTACCGTGAGATGATAACCAACTTTTTGTGACTTGTATGACAGGTTGTTTCAACAAGACGGTGCCACATGCCACCCAGCACGCGTAACTATGGACTTATTGAGAAGCGAGTTCGGTGAACATTTTATTTCACTTCACCAGTCAATTAGCCGCCTAGACTATTTATGGTGGGTCTGTGTTAAAGACTATGTCTATACAGACAATCCCACATTAATTGATGCATTGGAAAATAACATTGAAGCATTTATTCGTGAGATACCGGACGAAATGTTGGAAAGAGTATGCCAAAATTGGACTAAGCGTATGGACCATTTGAGGCGCAGTCAAATCTTCAAACATTGAATTATATGGACTGTACTATTGATTCAAATAAAGATTCCATGCATTTTTTTGAATTTTTTGTGTAGTTTTTTGAAAAATCACTCTTTACAATTTCTCACAGGAAAAAATAGTTGCTTTCCCATTTCCAGCAGATTATTTTTATACCCACCACCGACGGATGGGGGTATATTAATTTTGTCATTCCGTTTGCAACACATCGAAATATCCATTTCCGACCCTATAAAGTATATATATTCTTGATCAGCGTAAAAATCTAAGACGATCTAGACATGTCCGTCCGTCTGTCTGTTGAAATCACGCTACAGTCTTCAAAAATAGAGATATTGAGCTGAAACTTTGGACAGGTTCTTTTTTTGTCCATAAGCAGGTTAAGTTCGAAGATGGGCTATATCGAACTATATCTTGATATAGCCCCCATATAGACCGATCCTCCGATTTAGGGTCTTAGGCCAATAAAGGCCACATTTATTATTATCCGATTTGTAATATTGGGGCAGTGAGTTGTGTTAGGCCCTTCAACAACCATTGTTAATTTGACTTAGATCGGTCCAGATTTGGATATAGCTGCCATATAGACCGATCCTCCGATTTAGGGTCTAAGGCCCATAAAAGCCACATTTACTATCCGATTTTGCTGAAATTTTGGGGCAGTGAGTTGTGTTAGGCCCTTCAACAACCTTTGTTAATTTGGCTCAGATCGGTCCAGATTTGGATATAGCTGCCATATAGACCGATCCTCCGATTTAGGGTCTAAGGCCCATAAAAGCCACATTTACTATCCGATTTTGCTGAAATTTGGGACAGTGAGTTGTGTTAGGCCCTTCGACATCCTTCGTTAATTTGGCTCAGATCGGTTCAGATTTGGATATAGCTGCCATATAGACAGATCCGCCGATTTAGGGTCTTAAGCCCATAAAAGCCACATTTATTATCCGATTTTGCTGAAGTTTGGGACAGTGAGTTGTCTTAGACCCTTCGACATCTGTCTTAAATTTGGCCCAGATCGGTTCAGATTTGGATATAGCTGCCATATAGACCGATATCTAGGTTTTAGGTTTTGGGGCCATAAAAGATACATTTATTGTCCGAGGTCGCTGAAATTGGTAACAGTGAGTTTATTTAGTCTTTTCGACGTCCTTTTTCAATTTTGCTCAGATCGGTTCAGATTTGGAATACAGACCGATTTCTTGATTTAAGGTTTTGTGCCCATAAAATGCTCATTTATTGTCCGATGTCGCCGAAATTTGAGACAGTGAGTTAAATTAAGCCCCTTAACACACTTCTGCAATATCGCACAGATCGGTTCAGATTTGGATATAGCTGCCATATAGACCGGTATCTAGGTTTTAGGTTTTGTGGCCATAAAAGACGCATTTATTGTCCGATGTCGCTGAAATATGAGACAGTGAGTTAAGTTCGGCTCTTCGACGTCCTTCTTCAATTTTGCTTAGATCGGTCCAGATTTGAATATAGCTCCCATATAGACCGATCTCTCAATTTAAGGTTTAGGGCCCATAAAAGAGGCATTTATTGTCCGATTTCACTGAAATTTGACACAGTGACTTATGATAGGCTTTCGACATCCGTGTCGAGTATGGTTCAGATCGGTTTATTTTTAGATATTGCTACTGTACTTATTAGTATTTGGTCCAAATCGGTCCAACAACTGAAATGGGGCATAAGGTATGAAAGTTTCATCGAAATCTGATGAAAGGTGGTTTACATATATACCCGAGGTGGTGGGTATCCAAAGTTCGGCCCGGCCGAACTTAACGCCTTTTTACTTGTTATTAAATGATCTATTAATTTTTCTTTCGTTAATTTCTCTAGCTCATATCGAAAGAGAAATTAACGCAAAATTTTAATAAATTTTTTTAAATTTTTGATTGAAATAAATTATCTGAATTTTCTATTGGAAATAAAGACAACATTTTCCACAGAAATAATATATGACATTGTGTTCATCTTTTGCTTATTTTTGCCTATTCAAATAAATCCTAAATATACGCATATGTGTATTCAATATTATTTATATAATTAGTTGGTTTGGCTTCCGTTTCTCTACCTCCTGCTGTTGTTTGCCATATATTTTGGCTTAAGGTTTTTTTTTATAATTTTTGTAAAACATTTCCAGCCCATTTAGTTTGTATCAATGATTTGCTACCATAATGCTACATAATGTTATAAATAAATAATAATTGGTTTTGCCTCAACATTTACATATGTTTGAGGTCACTCTGCAAATGTTTGTGATGCTTGTGGTGTTTTTTTGTTAATAACTTTTTAAAATATTCGATTTTTAATATATTTTCGGGTCGATCATTATAATGATGATTTCCTTTTCCCCTTTTGGTTTGAGAGAACCAAAATTTACATATGAAATAATCAATTCATGATTTCTACTTTCAGTAAAGTAAAAATCAAATCAATCCTATTAAACAAATCAAAACTTGTTTTACATATTTTCGACAGTTTTCATATAAATATGTTTTAATAAATTAAAATTTCTGATTCGGAGAAGTGCGACTATGTTGTAGAGGCTAAGAATTATCAATGATGTGTTTTTGGGTATTTGGTTTTAGCTAATTTACCATTGAAACGATCGCATGATTTCAAATGGTTTAATAAAAACATTTTTGACATAGAAATCATTTTTCTCTACACCTTTGGCCATAGCATAAGCAATTAAGGCGGCATAATTATTATGAAAGCTAAACTTTATAAAGATTTTTTCATACCAGAAGTGTTAAGCAAGAAAAAAAAAAAAAACAAAAAAAGACCAACTGATGGCCTGATTGACTGAAGGCAGTGGTGAAGTGACAGACAGACAGCCAAACAGGCAATCAGTTTTTAGTTTTGTTTTTTAATCATAATAAATAACTTGCCATAAAAAAGCAAATTAATCAGTCAATAAAATCACCATAATGACTAGATAAAATGTCAAAAAAAACCTTTTTTTCATTCCGTTTACAACACATCGAAATATCCATTTCCGACCCTGTAAAGAACATATATTCCCAATCGCCGTAAAAATCTAAGACGATCTAGCCATGTCCGTCCGTCTGTCTGTTGAAATCACGCTACATATTGTGTTGCCCAAAAAGTAATTGCGGATTTTTTATATAGTCGGCGTTGACAAATTTTTTCACAGCTTGTGACTCTGTAATTGCATTCTTTTTTCTGTCAGTTATCAGCTGTTACTTTTAGTTTGCTTTAGAAAAAAAAATGTAAAAAAAGTATATTTGATTAAAGTTCATTCTAAGTTTTATTAAAAATGCATTTACTTTCTTTTAAAAAATCCGCAATTACTTTTTGGGCAACCCATTATTTCGACATAAATATTTCTGCAATTTGGCTCAGATCGGTCCAGATTTGGACGTAGCAGTCAAATAGACCCATCTCTCGATTTATTTGAAATTTGGCACAATGACTTCTACTATGGTCTTCGACACTCAATTCATTTAAGGTCCGAATCGGACTATAACTTGATATAGCCCCAATAGCATTACATCTTTTATCCGTTATTCTCTGTTTGCCTGCTATGGGGGTATAAATTATTATCACCAGATTATGATGAAAGGTTGTTTACATATTTACCGGAGGTTGTGGGTATCCAAAGTTCGGACCGGCCGAACTTAACGCTTTTTATACCCACCACCGAAGGATGAGGTTATCTCCACTTCGTCATTCCGTTTGCAACACATCGAAATATCCATTTCCGACCCTTTAAAGTATATATATTCTTGATCAGCGTATAAATCTAAGACGATCTAGACATGCCCGTCCGTCTGTCCGTCTGTCTGTTGAAATCACGCTACAGTCTCAAAAATAGAGATATTGAGCTGAACTTTGCCCAGATTCTTTGTTTTTCCCATAAGCAGGTTATGTTCGAAGATGGGCTAGATCGGACTATATCTTGATATTGATATCTTAAGCCAATAAAAGACTCATTTATTATCCGATTTTGCTGAAATTTGGGAGAGTGAGTTGTGTTAGGCCCATCTACATCCTTCTTTAATTTGGCCCGCATCGGTTCAGATTTTGTTATAGCTGTCATATAGACCGATCCTCCGATTTAGGGTCTTACGCCAACAAAAGCCACATTAATTATCCGATTTTGCTGAAATTTGGGACAGTGAGTTACGTTAGGCCCTTCGACATCCTTCGTAAATTTGGCTCAGATCGGTCCAGATTTGGATATAGCTGCCATATAGACCGATCCTCCGATTTAGGGTCTTAGGCCCATAAAAGCCACATTTATTATCCGATTTCGATGAAATCTGGGACTGTGAGTTGTGTTAGGCCCTTCGACATCTTTGCTCAATTTGGCTCTGACCGTATCAGATTTGGATATAGCTGCCATATAGACCGATCCCTCGATTTAAGGTTTTGGGCCCATAAAAGGCGCATTTATTGTCCGATGTCGCCAAAATTTGGGACAGTAAGTTAAGTTAAGCCCCTTGACATACTTCTTGACATTATGGCACAGATCGGTCCAGATTTGGATATAGCTGCCATATAAACCGATCTCTCGGTTTTAGATTTTGGGGCCATAAAAATCGCATTTATTTTCCGATGTCGCCGCAAGTTGGGACAGTGAGTTGTGTTAGACCCTTCGACATCCTTCAGATCACTTTCACTCAGATCGGTCCAGATTTGGATATAGCTGTCATATAGACCGATCTCTCGATTTAATGTTTTGGGCCCATTAAAGGCGCATTTATTTTCCAATGTTGCTGAAATTTGGGACAGAGAGTTAAGTTAAGCCCCAGCACATATATCTGCAATTTGGTCTATATCGATCAAGATTTGCATATAGCTGCCATATAGACCGATATCTGGATTTAAGGTCTTGGCCCCAAAAAATGCGCATATAAATAAAATCCAATTTAACTGAAATTTGACACATTTGGCTTTTCGACATCCATGTTGTATATGGTTCAGATCGGTTTATTTTTGGATATAGCTACTAAAAAGACCAAAATTTTGTTATACGCAATTGAACAATGACTTGTATCTATTAGTATTTGGTCCAAATCGGATCATATTTCGATGTAACTGTTATGGGACATAAGGTATGCAATTTTCACCGGATTTTGATGAAATGTGGTATATATATACATCCAAGGTGGTGGGTATCCAAAGTTCGGCCGTTTTACTTGTTAAACTTGAATATGATTTTTATACCCTCCACCATAAGATGGGGGGTATACTAATTTCGTCATTCTGTTTGTAACTACTCGAAATATTCGTCTGAGACCCCATAAAGTATATATATTCTTGATCGTCGCGACATTTTATGTCGATCTAGCCATGTCCGTCCGTCTGTCCGTCCGTCCGTCTGTCCGTCTGTCTGTCGAAAGCACGCTAACTTCCGAAGGAGTAAAGCTAGCCGCTTGAAATTTTGCACAAATACTTCTTATTAGTGTAGATCGGTTGGTATTGCAAATGGGCCATATCGGTCCATGTTTTGATATAGCTGCCATATAAACCGATCTTGGGTCTTGACTTCTTGAGCTTCTAGAAGGCGCAATTCTTATCCGATTGGAATGAAATTTTGCACGATGTGTTTTGCTATGATATACAACAACTGTGCCAAGTATAGTTTAAATCGGCCCATAACCTTATATAGCTGCCATATAAACCGATCTTGGGTTTTGACTTCTTGAGCCTCTAGAGTGCGCAATTCTTATCCGATTTGAATGAAGATTTGCACGACGTGTTTTGTTTTGAACGGAAATATTACACAATGACTTCTACAATGTCAATCAGCATTCAATTATGGTCCGAATCGGACTATAACTTGATATAGCTCCAATAGGATAACAGTTCTTATTCAATATTCTATGTTTGTCTAAAAATAGATACCGCGCATAGAACTCGACACATGCGATCAATGGTGGAGGGTATATAAGATTCGGCCCGGCCGAACTTAGCACGCTCTTACTTGTTCTGCTTCACTAAGCTTTGAAATTGTCTACATATTTAACAGCTGGATTTTAATTTAATTTTTTGTTTTAATTTTAATACACAAAAACTTGTCAATATATTAGTTGAAAACATAAAAGACTCAGAAATCATGACAGCAGCTACTGTTTAAAACATATCAAACAAATTGATTGAGTGTAAAATTTATGTTTTGGGGAAAAAAATTCGATTTGTCAAAACTGATAAAAATCCTATGTCTCTATTAGACATTAAAGTGTTTGAGGAATTTGACATGACTCTGCAAGGGTAATGTAGCAAACAATTAAGGGCGTATGTAAATTAGGAATTTAGGCATAAAGACGTTTAAGGTGTGTTAGGGTAAAAAGTGTAGAAAAGAATATATAGAAAAAAAGATTGTACACATTAACTTGAGGAGAGCCTAATCGTGCATGCCATTGCCACTGCTCGGATCCTAGGAAATTTTTCTCTACCCCCAAATGCCTTCCATTTGAGTTACATATTACAGTATTGGTAAATATTTCGAGTTTCGGCTGAATTTCAGGGGTGTAGTGGCCACCCAGACATATATAAAATTCGTGCTCTACTTTCAAAAACATTTTATATGAGTCCCATAATGGCTTCATCGGTAAATAAGTTCTATCTGAGGGTGGGTGGACCCCAGGGTCTTTGTTCTGAAAATGAGTATCAATATCCCGAAAATCGATCAATTTACACCCGAAATAGCTTTTATATAATTGGGAGGTATTTTGGGGTGCGGCGGCTCCCCAAATACATGGCTCTTCGATTGGATATCAAATTCTTTTTTATACCCACCACCGACGGATGGGGGTATATTCATTTTGTCATTCCGTTTGCAACACATCGAAATATCCATTTCGGACCCTATAAAGTATATATATTCTTGATCAGCGTAAAAATCTAAGACGATCTAGACATGTCCGTCCGTCTGTCCGTCTGTCTGTTGAAATCACGCTACAGTCTTTACAAATGGAGATATTGAGCTGAAATTTTGCACAGAGTCTTTCTTTGTCCATAAGAAGGTAAAGTTCGAAGATGGGCTATATCGGAATATATCTTCATATAGCCCCCATATAGACCGATCCGTCGATTTAGGGTCTTAGGCGAATAAAAGCCACATTTATTATCCGATTTTGCTGAAATTTGGGAAAGGGATTTGTGTTAGGCCGTTCAACATCCTCCGTCAATTTCGCCCAGATCGGTCCAGATTTCGATATAGCTGCCATATAGACCGATCCTCCGATTTAGGGTCTTAGGCCCATAAAAGCCACATTTATTATCCGATTTTGCTGAAATTTGGGACAGTAAGCTGTGTTAGGCCCTTCGACATCTTCCGTCAATATGGCTCAGATCGTTTCAGATTTGGATATAGCTGCCATATAGACCGATCCTCCTATTTAGGGTCATGGGCCCATAAAAGCCACATTTATTATCCGCTTTTGTTGAAATTTGGGGCAGTGAGTTGTGTTAGGCCCTTCGATATCCTTCGTCAATTTGGCTTAGATCGGTCCAGATTTGGATATAGCTGCCATATAGAACGATCCTCAGAGTTAGGGTCATAGGCCCATAAAAGCCACATGTATTATCCGATTTCGCTGAAATTTGGGACAGTGAGTTTTCTTAGGCCCTTCGACTTCCTTCGTTAAATAAGCCCAGATCGGTTCAGATTTGGATATAGCTGCCATATTGACTGATCTTCCGATTTAGGGTCTTAGGCCCATAAAAGCCATATTTATTCTCCGATTTCGCTGAAATTTGGGACAGTGAGTTGTGTTAGGCCCTTCGACATTCTCCGTTAATATGACTCAGATCGGTTCAGATTTGGATATAGCTACCATATAGACCGATCCTCCGATTTAGGGTCTTAGGCCCATAAAAGCCACATTCATTATCCGATTTTGCTGAAATTTGGGACAGTGAGTTGTGTTAGACCCTTTGACATATTTCTTCAATTTGGTTTAGATCGGTTCAAATTTGGATATAGCTGCCATATAGACCGATTTCTTGATTTATGGTTTTGGGCCCATAAAATGCTCATTTATTGTCCGATGTCGCTGAAATTTGGAACAGTGAGTTAAGTTAAGCCCCTTGACATACTTCTGCAATATCACACAGATCGGTTCAGATTTGGATATAGCTGACAAACAGACCGATATCTAGGTTTTAGGTTTTGGGCCCATAAAAGACGCATTTATTGTCCGATGTCGCTAAAATTTGACACAGTGAGTTTGGTTAGGCTCTTCGACGTCCTTCTTAAATTTTGCCCAGATCAGTCCAGATTTGCATATAGCTGCCATATAGACCGATCTCTCGATTTAAGGGTTAGGGCCCATAAAAGAAGCATTTATTGTCCGATTTCGCCGAAATTTGGGACAGTGCGTTGTGTTAGGCTTTTCGACATGTTTATGCAACTTGGCCCAAATCGGTCCAGATTTGGATGTAACTGCCATGTAGACCGATATCTCGATTTAAAATCTTGGCCCCATAAAAGGCGCATTTATAATCCGATTTCACTGAAATTTGACACAGTGACTTATGTTCGGCTTTTCGACATCCGTGTCGTATATAGTTCAGATCGGTATGAGGTATATGAGTATAAGGTATGAAATTTTCACCGAATTTTGATGAAAGGTTGTTTACATATATACCCGAAGTGGTGGGTATCCAAAGTTCGGCCCGGCCGAACTTACTCATTTTTACTTGTTTATATATAAGATATTTTGATGGGTCTCAGATGAATATTTCGATGTTTTACAAACGGAATGACGAAATTAGTTTATGATGGAGGGTACAAAAAGAAGTAACGAATTTCGTGGTCTAGGCCGTATGTTTTTGTGCTGAATTCTTAAATGGATAATGATTATTGTCGCAACTATTATTGAAGGATAATCCAGTGCTCAAAATTTTTTCTGATTTTTTTTGGCATGGGTAAGCCTATGATGCCACCCTCAAAAACGCCATTAGACCCATTATGACTATATGATACTTGGCTGAATCGAGTTTCTTAAAATTTTCATAGGTTGTGTACGTTTTTCTGGAAAGAAACATAGGCTATATAATTTTTAGATATCGGGTGGAGGCGGACTCTTATCCTTAAAAAGTCACCCATATCTGCAAGTGGTCCCATGGGCATAATAACGGTATCAAATTAAAGGTATTGGAGACCAGAAAAGGAATATGGTATTAAAATTAGGGCACAAATACGGAGCGGTCCAAAATTTTCGTTCAAGTCTAGGTGGCGCTTTTCCTCCTAGAGATATGTCAAAAGTGTTATTTGACCCATTATGACAATATGGGACCCAAAGAAAGGGTATTTGAGAGTAGAAAACGAATTTAATATCCTAGTTTGAAACCAAGTGTTTTGGGGTACGCCCTAAAGCACCCCCTAAACTGAACTTAATTTCCGTTGAAAATAAAGAACGAATTTAATATCTTTTTTCAATGCAAAGTGCCGGTGACCGCCCCAGCCCCAAAACACCCTCCAAATGGTTCATATTTACCGGCCATGGCAATATAGGGATCAAATTAAAGGTATTTGGAAGTACAGCACGAATTTGATTTCTATGTTTCAGTCGAAGTGTCTGAGGTGTCATCCCTCCCCTAATAAGAACATTACCCTAAGAAAGAACGTTACCACCAGGAACAGAGAAGGGGCAAATTTTCAGACATCAATTAGTGCTTTCCGATGCAAGTTGAAACTCAATGATAAGGGACCTTTTTCATACGCGAGCCCGAACGGCGTCCAGCAGTGCGACACCTCTTTGGGGCAAATTTTTTGGGGACCATGCATGGCATTGTACCTCGCAAATGTCACCAACTTAAACAGGGGATAAACACCGCATTGTCCGATGTTCAGCGTTCGCCAGGATTCGAAAGTGTTCAGCGTCATAGGCTACAATGGCACGAATTCGATATCCGCGCTCAGGGCGAAGTGTCCCCAACCTAAAAAGATATTAGAGCGTTAAATAAGACGCAGCGGAGCGGGCCCGGTTCAGCTAGTCTATTATATAAAAATGAAATTGTTGCGCTTTGTTTGTTTGTCTGTTCCGTATAGACTCAAAAACGGCTGAACCGATTTTATTTCACAGATGGTAGAGTTTGGGCCCCCGGTGAAAATAGGGTCCTACATGTTTTGATATGTTGTCTACGAATTTGATATGCACAATTAGGACAGAGTTTGGGACCGGCCCATCCACTAAATACCCTTCAATAGGACGTGTAGTTCGATCGGGATAATGTGTCTATTAAGAGAAAGGTCTATGATAATATATTTCGAATCTAATGTTGGTATAAGGATTCAAGTATCTGGGTCACGTCCTACCGTTCCACCGGACAGTAGATCGCGACAATAAAAGGCTCAAATAAATTGTCGTTTGGTTCTTAGCATCGGGGGAGTGACCATATCCTCCCAATAAATGCAACGCCATGTATGATGTCTGGAAGAAACCGACATCTTGGAATAATGAGATTGATCGAAGGTTTATCCTTGAGGAGCTACCAACCATTTAAGTCACCCGCACCTGATGGAATATTTCCGGTGTTATAACAGAAGTAGGCCGACTACTTGGCGCCCCATTAGGCCACTAGCCAGCGGTCTTAGGACTTGCATGTACTCCGAATGCCTGGCAGGAGGCTAGGGTGGTATTTAGAACCAAGCCCGGCAATGCAAATTATGCGACACCAAAGGCCTACAAAGTTTGGCAGTTTGGTAGACTGCGATAGAAAAGTGCAACGTAACGTCAATACAACAGGTTCAGAGAACATGTTGTCTTGACATAGGCGCAGCGATGAGGACCACAACCACTATGGTCCTGGAGGCTATTCTAGATATCCGATCCATAAACATACAGATTAAGTGTGAGGCAGCCTCTGCGGCTATGAGAGCTAAGGAGATGGGAAAATGGTTAGAGGATAGGAGCAGCTCATACCATCGCGGTATAATCGAGGCGATGATAGCAAAACCTAGAAGGAAGGGAAGAGGTTTCAGATCGGATACTTGAGACGACACTTGGGGTTGAGTGCGAGGCACTGCTGCCAAGGGCTTAACCATCGATTGACGGAACTCTGGTATTGCCATCTGGAGGTTCATGCTACACAGATGGATTAAAGCTAGAGAATAGAGTAGGTCGAGGGTCTACATTGAGAACCCTGGGACTGAGATCAGTTCTGAGAGCTTGCCCATAATACTGTTCTGCAGGCTGAGATCGGGGCGATAATGGAATGCGTGAGGTGGTGTGGTGTTAACGCGAGAACGTTGAGTGTAAACATCTTAACGGATAGTAAACTGGACATCAGGGCAATAATAACCAGGAAAGGATATCAAGGCGGAATGAAAGAGCACACAATTTGGCAGTAAAGGCCAGAGGATAGCCGTAAAAAGACTTGGTTAACCCGAAATCTTTTGGATCGACACTGTCCGAGATAAGGGCGAACGTAATGCTGTGGATCAGCGTAATGGTCGGTAGGACGACGAGTCTCTTACTGAAAGGAAGTAAGAAGAAGATGAATGTAGCTTTGTGTATCACAACGAGGCACATAGGACTACTAATACTACTAATGCGAAATCGGTGCGGTAAGTGATAGCATGTGTAAGATATGTGGGGAAGATGATGTGACGTTGCCCAGCTAATAGACACCGACTCATAGGGGCTTGGTATGGAAAACAATTAGGGAATTTCTAAGTAGCACGAAATTTTTGACTTAATTTTTTTCAAGGTGACTAGTATGTAGCGTGCACAACAAGCCGATTACTGACCTAGGTGCATGTCCATGATGGCATAGGTGGATATGAAATCTCATTTCAGCCTAATTGCAATGTTATTGGAACTATTTCATGTTATCGGCCGATGCGGACCGTACTTGGTTTGGATGTTGAAGTCCATGGTTAAAGTCGCTGAGCAAAATTTCAACCAAATCGGATAAGAATTTCACCCTATTAGGGCTCAGGAAATAAAATCGGGAGATTGGTTTGTATGAGAGCTATATCAGGCTACTGATCGATTCAGACAATATCTGGCACGTACATTTAAGGTCATAAAAGAAGTCGTGGTACAAAATGTCAGTCAAATCGGATAAGGATTGCGCCCTCCAGAGGCTCGGGAAGTCAAGATCTGAGACCGGTTTATATGGGAGCTATTGGGTTGCCCAAAAAGTAATTGCGGATTTTTTAAAAGAAAGTAAATGCATTTTTAATAGAACTTAGAATGAACTTTAATCAAATATACTTTTTTTACACTTTTTTTCTAAAGCAAGCTAAAAGTAACAGCTGATAACTGACAGAAGAAAGAATGCAATTACAGAGTCACAAGCTGTGAAAAAATTTGTCAACGCCGACTTTATGAAAAATCCGCAATTACTTTTTGGGCAACCCAATATATCAGGCTATGCACCGATTAAGCCCTTGCTCGGCATACAAAGCATATCATGCAAAATTTCAGCCAAATTGGATTATAACTGTGCCCTCTAGAGGTTCAAGAAATTAAGATCCTAGACCAGTTAATATGGGAGCTATACCAAACCATGGATCGATGTAGCCCATTTACAATCCTAACCGCCCTACATTTACAGGAAGTATTCGTGCAAAATTTCAAGCGCCTATCTTTATTCCTACGAAAGTTAGCGTGCTTTTGACAAACGGATAGACGGACATGGCTAGATCGATGTTGAATGTCAAGACTTATACTTAGTTGGACCATCAAAGATTTCGCTAAAAATGTACCCTTATTAACTGAGTTTGTATTTGAATTATTTTGGTCTCAAGAAGTCATATGGGGATATCAGTACTTAGGAGGGGCCAATATCACCATATCGACAGATTCGGATAAAACTTGGCACTGATGATGTAAGTCATACGATAGTTTTTTGGGCCAAATTTCAGGCAAATCAGGTAAAAATTTGGCTTCTAAGGGCAGAAATAGTCAGACATTGGGATCGGTTTATATGGGTGCTTTATCTGTTTATATGGAGGCCGCCGTAGCGCAGAGGTGAGCATGTCCACCTATGACGCTGAACGCCTGGGTTCGAATCCTGGCAGGAACATCAACCAATTTTTTAATTATGGTTACCCCCTCCTAATTCTGTTTATAGATCGGTCAGGATCAAGTCTTTGTTACAAGTTTTAGCCAAATTGGACAATCGGCAAATTGAGGCTTCTAGGGGCTCACTAAGTCAAATCGGGGTATCGATTTGCATGGGGGCTATATCAAAATCTGAACCGATATAGCCCATTGGCAATCCCCAACGATCTACATCAAATGCAAATTTGACCGTGAACATTCCACTAAAGAACTGGGGCAAGCTTCTCACAAATCGCACAGAACATTCAATTTTAAGCTCAAAGATAAGAGCCCTCCTTTTTCTAGCCGAGTCCGAACGGCGAACAGCAGAGCGGCACCTTTTTGGGGAGAAGTTTTTACATGACAAATGTCGCCAGTATTAGGAGAGGATAACCACCCCTGAAATAGTTTTTAATGTTTCTGCCAGGATTCGAACACAGGCGTTTAGCGTCATAGGCGGACATGCTAATTTCTTTGCTACGGTGGCCTCCAATCCATCCCATCCTCCAACAATAACAAGTATCTGTGCAAATTTTCAAGCGGCTAGCTTTACGCATTCGACCACTATCTTGATTTTGACGGACGGATGAACGTGGCTAGATCGACTCAGAATGTCGAGACGATGCAGAATATATATACTTTGTGGGGTCGCAGATCAATATTTCGAGGTGTTACAAATGAAATGACTAGATTAGTATTCCTCCATCCTATGGTGGTGGGTATAAAAAAATCTGACAAAATAAATATACCCACATTCTTATAAAATACGTTGCAATACAAAACTTGTGATCTGAAATTGTACTTAAAAGGGCAGAAGATCGCTGCGCTTGGAGATCTTTTGTAAGGTCGGCATGAGATTTCAGTGAGATCTTAGAAATTAGACGGGACGGTTGAACCAATTTCAAGACGAGGTTTTCCAATTTCCAGCATTTTGGGATGAATTCGCGACATATGATTACCTAAGCAAAAAAGCCTGTGGTGGGGGATCTAGAGTTGGGTCATTGGGGGATTATATTCCCAGTTATTTCGTGTATGAGTCCTGATTTCCTGATACTGACAATTTATTTTGTTAAAAACTCGGAGGATCGCTTTCTGCTTTCTAAGAAAATGTTCGTGGTCAAGCTCAATCAAAATCTATTATTTTTTTGAAGAAACTTTTTTTTTCAGCGCAATTTAACTCCTGAAAATTTTTATCACCACGAACAGTCATATCATCTTTGTTTACTCTTCAATAAACGATATATTCTATTTTATGTCTATTTGTATATTCCATTCCAGTGTCATATGACTCAAATCACCATTAGCTTCTTACTTAAACATAAAAATTTACTTTCGAATCCTGCCCAGAAGTCACACCTAATCTACTCACCTTGACTTGACTTAACCTTGGCTTAGATTTTTGTTTTTTGCAATTCCTTGCAAGCAAAATTTTTCCAGAAAAATTAAAAAAAAAAAACAATTAAGCTAAGCCGAACAAAAAGTGCATTTAATTGAAAATGCATTAAATTTAATTACTTTGTGGCCACACCAAGGCACCAACTCGGTGACTTACCGAAAAATCATCAGCCCATGCTTATATGATGGTTTCTAAATAGAATTCGCTTAAGAGCCAAATGCCAAAAAGAGAAAAAACAAGTAAAAGCGTGCTAAGTTCGGCCAGGCCGAATCTTATATGCCCTCCACCATGGAGCGCATTTATCGAGTTCCTTTCCCGACATCTCTTCTTAGGCAAAAAAGGATATAAGAAAAGATTTGCTCTGCTATTAGAGCTATATCAAGATATGGTCCGGTTCGGACCACAATTAAATTATATGTTGGAGATCTGTGTAAAATGTCAGTCAATTCGAATAAGAATTGCGGTCTTTGTAAGCTCAAAAAGTAAAATAGAGAGATCAATTTATATGGGAGCTGTATCGGGCTATGGACCGATTCAGACCATAATAAACACGTATGTTGATGGTCATGAAAGAATCCGCCGAACAAAATTTCAGGCAAATCGGATAATAATTGCGACCTCTAGAGGCTCAAGAAGTCAAGATCCCAGACCGGTTTATATGGCAGCTATATCAGGTTATGGACCGATTTGAACCATACTTAGCACAGTTGTTGGATATAATGACAAAACACGTCGTGCGAAATTTCATTCCAATCGGATAAGAATTGCACACTCTAGAGGCTCAAGAAGTCAAGACCCAAGATCGGTTTATATGGCAGCTATATCAGGTTACGGACCGATTTGAACCATACTTGGCACAGTTGTTGGATATCATAACAAAACACGTCGTGCAAAATTTCATTCCAATCGGATAAGAATTGCGCCCTCTAGAGGCTCAAGAAGTCAAGATCCCAGATCGGTTTATATGGCAGCTATATCAGGTTATGGACCGATTTGAAACATACTTAGCACAGTTGTTGGATATAATGACAAAACACGTCGTGCGAAATTTCATTCCAATCGGATAAGAATTGCACACTCTAGAGGCTCAAGAAGTCAAGACGCAAGATCGGTTTATATGGCAGCTATATCAGGTTATGGACCGATTTAAACCATACTTGGCACAGTTGTTGGATATCATAACAAAACACGTCGTGCAAAATTTCATTCCAATGGGATAAAATTTGCGCCTTCTAGAAGTTCAAGAAGTCAAGACCCAAGATCGGTTTATATGGCAGCTATATCAGGTTATGAACCGATTTGAACCATACTTGGCACAATTGTTGGATATCATAACAAAACACGTCGTGCAAAATTTCATTCCAATCGGAAAAGAATTGCGCACTCTAGAGGCTCAAGAAGTCAAAACCCAAGAGCGGTTTATATGACAGCTATATCAGGTTATAGACCGATTTAAACCATACTTGGCACAATTGTTGGATATCATAACAAAACACGTCGTGCAAAATTTCATTCCAATCGGATAAGAATTGCGCACTCTAGAGGCTCAAGAAATCAAAACCCAATATCGGTTTATATGACAGCTATATCAGGTTATGGACCGATTTGAGCCATATTTGGCACAGATGTTGGATATCATAACAACACACATCCTGCAAAATTTCATTCAAATCGGATAAGAATTGCGCCCTCTAGAGGCCCAAGAAGTCAAGACCCAAGATCGGTTTATATGACAGCTATATCAAAACATGGACCGATATGGCCCATTTACAATACCAACCGACCTACACTAATAAGAAGTATTTGTGCAAAATTTCAAGCGGCTAGCTTTACTCCTTCGGAAGTTAGCTTTACTCCAATCGGATAAGAA
Organism: Stomoxys calcitrans; assembly: GCF_963082655.1. Taxonomy (NCBI): domain Eukaryota; kingdom Metazoa; phylum Arthropoda; class Insecta; order Diptera; family Muscidae; genus Stomoxys; species Stomoxys calcitrans. The sequence goes on from NC_081552.1 coordinate 39,090,645, forward strand.
TTGCGCCCTCTAGAGGCTCAAGAAGTCAAGACCCAAAATCGGTTTATATGACAGCTATATCAGGTTATGAACCGATTTGAACCATACTTGGCACAATTGTTGGATATCATAACAAAACACGTCGTGCAAAATTTCATTCCAATCGGATAAGAATTGCGCACTCTAGAGGCTCAAGAAGTCAAGACCCAAAATCGGTATATATGGCAGCTATATCAGGTTATAAACCGATTTAAACCATACTTGGCACAGTTGTTGGATATCATAGCAAAACACGTCCTGCAAAATTTCATTCAAATCGGATAAGAATTGCGCCCTCTAGAGGCTCAAGAAGTCAAGACCCAATATCGGTTTATATGACAGCTATATCAAAACATGGACCGATATGGCCCATTTACAATACCAGCCGACCTACACTAATAAGAAGTATTTGTGCAAAATTTCAAGCGGCTAGCTTTACTCCTTCGGAAGTTAGCGTGCTTTCGACAGACAGACGGACGCACGGACAGACGGACGGATGGACATGGCTAGATCAACATAAAATGTCACGACGATCAAGAATATATATACTTTATGGGGTCTCAGACGAATATTTCGAGTAGTTACAATCAGAATGACGAAATTAGTATACCCCCCATCTTATGGTGGAGGGTATAAAAAGAAGACCTTTAAAGAAAAAGTGTTGAATGTTAAAGAAATGTAAATCATTTCGCCATGCTCCACGCTTTGGCCCAAGAATATTAAAAGCAAAAAAAAAAAAAAACATCATCAGCATCATCATTCACCAGCCTTTGGCTGAAAGCTTGAAAGAATAGATGGTTGGGGCTAGATGGCACACCAAACACCAAAATGCGCCCTCTAACCTAACATAAATTGTTTTCCAAAAGCCATTGAGGAATGAGGATTTTGTTTTTTTTTTTTTGTCCGCTTGGTTATTGTTTTGCATGGCAAATATTTTCTAGTCAGCCATTGCAGAGACAAAATTGTAAAATCGGAGCTGGAGCGCTGTTGATGATGACTACGATGACGATGATGGAGCAGCTTCTGCTGCCGCCGTTATAGCTGCTGTTTGAACAGTCAAGTGGAATTCCAATGCCACGGTTAAGTTGCAGAAAATGATGACTATGACGCTTTTGCATAAACAAGTGTGAATTGATTTTACCATTTTTTTTTCTCATTTTGAATTTTTGTTATTATTGTAGTTTTAGTGCAGAGTTTCTGGCTCAGTCGCATATGCTTATGAGAATGTTTTTGTTCACCTTCCTTGATAAAAAAATTTAAAGGAATTTCATGGTAGAGAGGGGCATATTGAAAGGATGGTTAAGGTTTTGCGAAAACGTTGGAAAAATCTACACTAATAGTTATAGATGGAATGATAAACGGCTTGGCTTTGAAATTGGGTGTTTGCACGTGTACCCACGTTTTGTTAAGGAAAAACAAGTAAAAGCGTGCTAAGTTCGGCTGGGCCGATTCTAAATAGGGCTTAGTTTTATTCCACATTCCAAACTTTTGTCCAGCAAACCAAGCCAGCAAAAATTAAAGCTTCTAGGAAGCGAACATGGATAATCGAGAAACCGTTTTATATGGGAGCTATATCAGGTTATAGCCTGATTTGGACAGTACTTGTAACCGAACACCACATCAAATTTCAGCCAAATCGGACAAAAATTACGGCTTCCAGCGGCTTAAAAATCAAATCGGGAGATCGGCTTATATGGGAGCTATATCTAAATCTGAACCGATATGGCCCATTTGTAATTTCCATCGACCTTTGTCATTAATAAGTTTCTGTGAAAAATTTCAAGCGGCTGGCTTAACACGTTCGAACGCTATAGTGATTTCGACAGATGGACGGACATGGAAGGACGGACGCATGTTTTAGCTAAGTGATCCCAAGGATTTGAACCATCCGGGATCCCGAGAGGTTATGACTGACAAGCTGCTACAAATTGTTGGCAAGGATACATTTTTCGTTTTGAACTCTGGCTATAATGTTACACAAAAATAGTAAAATAAGTCAAGTTTGTTTCTTAAGTCTTTTACTAAGTATGTTGGGGATGAGGATATACAAAATTTTTTATTTCGTTTTAAACATCTTGAAATATTGGCGATTACATATGCTTTGCATAGTGCATCGCGAGTCGGATCTCCCGGTATTTGCTTTATCTGAGCCAAATCGACGATGGATGTCAAATGGCCTAACACAACTCACTGCCCCAAATTTCAACAAAATCGGATAATAAATGTGGCTTTTATGGGCCTAAGACCCTAAATCGGCGGATCGGTCTATATGGCAGCTATATTCAAATCTGGACCGATCTGAGCCAAATTGACGAAGGATGTCAAATGGCCTAACACAACTTACTGCCCCAAATTTCAACAAAATCGGATAATAAATGTGGCTTTTATGGGCCTAAGACCCTAAACCGGAGGATCGGTCTATATGGCAGCTATATCCAAATCTGGACCGATCTGAGCCAAATTAACGAAGGATGTCGATGGGCCTTACACAACTCACTGTACCAAATTTCAACAAAATCGGATAATAAATGTGGCTTTTATGGGCCTAAGATCCTAAATCGGCGGATCGGTCTATATGGGGGCTATATGAAGATATAGTCCGATATAGCCCATCTTCGAACTTAACCTGCTTATGGACAAAAAAAAAAAAATCTGTGCAAAATTTCAGTTCAAGATCTCTATTTGTAAAGACTGTAGCGTGATTTCAACAGACAGACGGACAAACGGACAGGCGGACAGACGGACGGACATGTCTAGATCGTCTTAGATTTTTAAGCTGATCAAGAATATATATACTTTATAGGGTCGGAAATGGATATTTCGATGTGTTCCAAACGGAATGACAAAATGAATATACCCCCATCCTTCGGTGGTGGGTATAAAAATATATATACTTTATGGGGTCTTAGACGCATATTTCGAGGTGTTACAAACAGAATGACGAAATTATTGTAGTATACCCCTATCCTATGGTGCAGGGTATAAAAAGCAAGAAGTCAAATCCGGAGATCGGTTTATATGGGAGCTATATCATGTTCTTGACCGGTTTGAACCGTACTTGACACAGTTATTGGGAGTCATAACAGAACACCATGTACATAATTTCAGCCAACTCCCATGAAAATTGCGGCTTCCAGCGGCTTAGGAAGTCAAATCCGGAGAACGGTTTTTATGGGAGCTATATCAGGTTATAGATTTAGATTGTATTTATCTCCGTTGTTGGGAGTCATAACAGAATACTATGTGCGAAATTTCAGCCAAATCGGACAAAAAAATGTGGCTTCCATGGGCCCAAGAAGTCAAATCGGGAGATCGGATTATATGGTCTATATCAGGTTCTTGACCGATTTAGACCATACTTGGCACAGTTATTGGAAGTCATCACAGAACACTATGTGCAAAATATCAGCCAAATCGGTTAAACATTTTGGCTTCAATGGGCACAAGAAGTCAAATCAGAAGATCGGTTTAAAAGGGAGCTATATCCAAATTTGAACCGATATGGCTCATTTGCAATCCCCAACGACCTATATCAATATTAAGTATCTGTGCAAATTTTCAACCCGTTTGAGAACAGGTAGATATACCCCTTTTTATACCCACCACCGAAGGATGGGGGTATATTCATTTTGTCATTCCGTTTGCAACACATCGAAATGTCCATTTCCGACCCTATAAAGTATATATATTCTTGATCAGCGTAAAAATCTAAGACTGTCTGTTGAAATCACGCTTTAGTCTTTAAAAATAGAGATATTGAGCTGAAATTTTGCACAGATTCTTTTTTTGTCCATAAGCAGGTTAAGTTCGAAGATGGGCTATATCGGACTATATCTTGATATAGCCCCCATATAGACCGATCCGCCGATTTAGGGTCTTAGGCCCATAAAAGCCACATTTATTATCCGATTTTGTTGAAATTTGAGACAGTGAGATGCCTTAGGCCCTTCGACATCTTCCGTCAATTTGGCCCAGATCGTTTCAGATTTGGATATAGCTGCCATATAGACCGATTCTCCAAGTCAGGGTCTTAGGCCCATAAAAGCCACATTTATTATCCGATTTTGCCAAAATTTGGGACAGTGAGTTGTCTTAGCCCCTTCGACATCTTCCGTCTATATGGCTCAGATCGTTTCAGATTTGGATATAGCTGCCATATGGACCGATCCACCGACTTAGGGTCTTAGGCCCATAAAAGCCCCACTAATTTTCCGATTAAGCTGAAATTTGGGACATTGAGTTATGTTAAGCTTCTCGACATCCTTCGTCAATTTGGCCAAGATCGGTCCACATTTGGATATAGCTGCCATATAGACCCATCCTTCGATTTAGGGTCTTAGGCCCATAAAAGCCACATTTATTATCCGATATTGCTGAAATTTGGGACAAAGAGTTAAGTTAAGCCCCTCCACATATTTCTGCAATTTGGTCTAGATCGATCAAGATTTGCATATAGCTGCCATAAAAACCGAATATGAATTTTCGATCGGATTTTGAGGAAAGGTGGTTCACATATATATCCGAGGTGGTGGTTATTCAAAGTTCGGCCCGGCCGAACTTAATGCCCTTTTACTTGTTTATTTCGTTTTAAAGATCTTGAAATATTGGCGATTACATATGCTTTGCATACTGCATCGCGAGTCGAGTCTCCCGGTACTTGCTTTATCTGGTTGCAGTGGTGATCCTCCTGTAGGATATTCGCTACTCTTTCCAAAACATCTTTCCACCGTGCCACATATAGACAGTTTCGAGCTAGTTTAGTTCAAGTGGGTAATCCAACTTAAAGCTGAGTTTAACCTGAGGCCATTTTGTGATAGCTCAGCAAGAAGTAGGTGCCAGTGCCTAAATTAGACATAGAAATGCGAGAAGAAAGTTGAAGAAGAGGGAGACGGGAGGATCCCTTTACTTGTATTCCTCGGAGGAATGGTTAGGTTAGGTTTAAGTGGCTGTCTGCCATCACAGGAATAGGAGAAAGAAGATGCTTTCTAGTTCCTAGCGTTGAACCATCGTTACTCGCAACCTTCAGTCTGTCAGCATGTTTTCTGATCAGACAGTGACATGTCATGATGGATTCAATGGCTGAGACGTCTGTTCTAGCCAGCGACAGCAAAGCGGAAGACCTCTTCAAATCTAGATTACGCCACATAATTTTGGTGTGAACAAGGATGACATCCGTCACTCGATGCCCTTCGGACGTGATCCTTAAGGACTAGCTTACTTGTCGCACTTTAGGAGCAAGTCGAAAAAAACTAGAGAAAAACAAGTAAAAGCGTGCTAAGTTCGGCCGGGCCGAATCTTATATACCCTCCACCATGGATCGCATTTGTCGAGTTCTTTTCCCGGCATCTCTTCTTAGGCAAAAAAGGATATAAGAAAAGATTTGCTCAGCTATTAGAGCGATATCAAGATATGGTCCGGTTTGGACCACAATTAAATTATTTGTTGGAGACCTGTGTAAAATGTCAGCCAATTCGAATAAGAATTGCGCCCTTTGTGGGCTCAAAAAGTAAAATAGAGAGATCGATTTATATGGGAGCTGTATCGGGATATATACCGATTCAGACCATAATAAACACGTATGTTAATGGTCATGAGAGAATCAGGCAAATCGGATAATAATTGCGATCTCTAGAGGCTCAAGAAGTCAAGATCCCATATCGGTTTATATGGCAGCTATATCAGGTTATGAACCGATTCGCACCATACTTGGCACAGTTGTTGGACATCAAACAAAATACTACGTGCAAAAATTCATTCCAATCGGACAAGAATTGCGCCCTCTAGAGGCTCAAGAAGTCAAAACCCAAGATCGGTTTATATGGCAGCTATATCAGGTTATGAACCGATTTGAATCATACTTGGCACAGTTGTTGTATATTATAACAAAACACGTAGTGCAAAATTTCATTCCAATCGGATAAGAATTGCGCACTCTAGAGACTCAAGAAGTCAAGACCCAAGATCGGTTTATATGGTAGCTATATCAGGTTATCGACCGATTTGAACCATACTTGGCACAGTTATTGGACGTCATAACAAATTACTACGTACAAAATTTCAGTCAAATCGAATAAAAATTGCGCCCTCTAGAGGCTCAAGAAGTCAAGACCCCAGATCGGTTTATATGACAGCTATACCAGATTATGAACCGATTTGAATCATACTTAGCACAGTTGTTGAAAGTGATACCAAAACACTACGTGTAAAATTTCAATAAAATCGGATAACAATTTTGCCCTCTAGAGGCTCAAGAAGTCAAGACCGAAGATCGGTTTATATGGCAGCTATATCAAAACATGGACCGATTTGGCCCATTTACAATACCAACCGACCTACACTAATAGAAAGTATTTGTGCAAAATTTCAAGCGGCTAACTTTACTCCTTCGAAAGTGAGCGTGCTTTCGACAGACAGACGGACGGACAGTCGGACGGACGGACGATCAAGAATAAGGGGTCTTAGACGCATATTTCGAGGTGTTACAAACAGAATGACAAAATTTGTATACCCCTATACTATGGTGCAGTGTATAAAAAGCAGGAAGTCAAATCCGGAGATCGGTTTATATGGGAGCTATATCATGTTCTTGACCGATTTGAACGGTACTTGGCACAGTTATTGGGAGTCATAACAGAACACCATGTACATAATTTCAGCCAAATCGGACAAAAAATGCGGATGAAAATTGTGGCTTCCAGGGGCTTAGGAAGTCAAATCCGGAGAACGGTTTATATGGGAGCTATATCAGGTTATAGATTTAGATCGTATTTATCTCCGTTGTTGGGAGCCATAACAGAATACTATGTGCGAAATTTCAGCCAAATCGGACAAAAATTGTGGCTTCCATTGGCCCAAGACGTCAAATCGGGAGATCGGATTATATGGTCTATATCAGGTTCTTGACCGATTTAGACCATACTTGGCACAGTTATTGGAAGTCATCACAGAACACTATGTGCAAAATTTCAGCCAAATCGGTTAAAAATTTTGGCTTCCATGGGCACAAGAAGTCAAATCAGGAGATCGGTTTATAAGGGAGCTATATCCAAATTTGAACCGATATGGCCCATTTGCAATCCCCAACGACCTATATCAATATTAAGTATCTGTGCAAATTTTCAACCCGTGTGAGAACAGGTAGATATACCTCTTTGAAATTTGGAATGGTTAGAGCTAAAGTGTTAGCGAGACCGTCTTCAAAAAGGCCGGGCGCTCTTTGGAAGGCCCCTAATGTTGGTCACATCGTTCGTTCAAAAAATTGTTTTGGCTGTCAAGTCTGCATTTGTATTCCGATTTTTATACCCTCCACCATAAGATGGGGGGTAAACTAATTTCGTCATTCTGATTGTAACTACTCGAAATATTCGTCTGAGAGTATATATATTCTTGATCGTCGTGAAATTTTATGTCGATCTAGCCATGTCCGTCCGTCTGTCCGTCCGTCCGTCCGTCCGTCTGTCTGTCGAAAGCACGCTAACTTCCGAAGGAGTAAAGCTAGCCGCTTGAAATTTTGCACAAATACTTCTTAATAGTGTAGGTCGGTTGGTATTGTAAATGGGCCATATCGGTCCATGTTTTGATATAGCTGCCATATAAACCGATCTTGGGTCTTGACTTCTTGAGCCTCTAGAGTGCGCAATTCTTATCCGATTGGAATGAAATTTTGCACGACGTGTTTTGTTATGATATCGAATAACTGTGTCCAGTATGGTTCAAATCGGTCTATAACCTGATATAGCTGTCATATAAACCGATCTTGGGTCTTGACTTCTTGAGCCTCTAGAGTGCGCAATTCTTATCCGATTGGAATGAAATTTTGCACTTAGTGTTTTGTTATGATATCTAACAACTGTGCCAGGTATGGTTCAAATCGGTTCATAACCTGATGTAGCTGGCATATAAACCGATCTTGGGTCTTGACTTCTTGGGCCTCTAGAGTGCGCAATTCTTATCCGATTGGAATGAAATTTTGCACGACGTGTTTTGTTATTATATCCAACAACTGTGCTAAATACGGTTCAAATCGGTTCATAACCTGATATAGCTGCCATATAAACCGATCTGGGATCTTGACTTCATGAGCCTCTAGAGGTCGCAATTTTTATCCGATTCGCCTGAAATTTTGTACGACGGATTCTCTCATGACCATTAACATACGTGTTTACTATTGTCTGAATCGGTCTATAGCCCAAAACAGCTCCCATATAAATCGATCTCTCTATTTTACTTCTTGAGCCCACAAAGAGCGCAATTCTTATTCGAATTGGCTGACATTTTACACAGGTCTCCAACACAAATATAATTTAATTGTGGTCCAAACGGGACCACATCTTAATATCGCTCTAATAGCAGAGCAAATCTTTTCTTATATCCTTTTTTTTTTGCCTAAGAAGAGATGCCGGGAAAAGAGCTCGACAAATGCGATCCATGGTGGAGGGTATATAAGATTCGGCCCGGCCGAACTTAGCACGCTTTTACTTGTTAAAATTTTCCCTGGTTTCGGGGATATGCGAGTTTTAATTTCTATTTGTTGAAAATTTTTTTTAGATGAGATTGGCTTCATATTTTGCAATTTACGAATGCATTTGTAGTTTGATTTTAATTTTTATGCATAGATTGGATTTGTGACAAAATTAACAACTTTGGTCCAACAAGTGACCACATCTGGTTATTCAGTTAAAAGTTATACAGTTTGTCTTTTGTTTTTGTAAAGACAATATATTGTAGATGCGTTTTATGTGAAATGGAAATAAGATGTGCGATTCTAAACGCGTGCAATGTACATCAAAATAGAAAATTTTTTATTAAAAAATTGGAAAACCCCCACGAGTTCAAACATTTTAAAGTCCAGATCTCCCACTCGGGCACATTTTTTTACACCATATGTCCGCTAAACACATGCAAGAAACTTTTTACACCTAGCAATATTTGAAGCCTTCCAATTCAACCCCAATTTACTAAAAAACGTTGGTTTTGAAACCAACCCAAAAAGGGTATTTTGGGAATTTTCGTAAAAAAATTCGGATTGGATTTATTTTAGATTTTTTAAACAGATGTTTATCTAAAAATTTAAAAATAACTACTAAAATGTCTTTTATTTGTTTTTACTTGAATTTAGAATATTTAATTTCAAGATTTGATATACTAGAAATTTTATCAAAATTATTTATTTAATGCTATGGCACCCAAAGAAAAGACTTGAGACACGAGCACAAAAAAAATTTACCAATTAAAGACAATATTGGTAATTTTTATACCCACCACCGACGGATGGGGGTATATTCATTTTGTCATTCCGTTTGCAATACATCGAAATAATTATTTCCGAGTCTATAGAGTATATATATTCAAGATCGTTGTAAAAATCTTAGACCATCTCGTCATGTCCGTCCGTCTGTATGTTGAAACCACGCTACAGCCTTTAAAAATAGAGATATTGAGCTGAAACTTTGCACACATTCTTTTTTTTTTACCATAAGCAAGTAAAGTTCGAAGGTGGGCAATATCGGGCTTTATCGTGATATAGCCCTTGATGTAGGCCGATACGCCGATCCACCGACTTAAGGTCTTAGTCCTATAAAAGCCACATTTATCATCCGATTTTGCTAATATTTAACACAGTGAATTTCCCAGTCAATATCCTTCATCAATTTGGTCACGATCGGTCCAGATTAAGATATAGTTGCCATATAGACCGATCTCTCGATTTAAAGTCTTGAGCCCATATAAGGCGAATTCAATGTCCCATGTCGCCGAAGTATGGGACAGTGATTTATTTTAGACCCTCGACATCCTTCTGTAATTTGGCCCTGATCGGTCCAGATTTGGATATAGCTGCCATATAGACCGATCTCTCGATTTAAAGTCTTGGACCCATATAAGGCGCATTTAATGTCCCATGTAGCCGAAATTTGGGACAGTGATTTATGTTAGGCCTCTCGACATCCTTCTGCAATTTCGCCCTGATCGGTCCAAATTTGGATATAGCTGCCATATAGATCGATCTCTCGATTTAAGGTCTTGGGCCCATAACGATGATATAGCTGGCATATCGACCGATCTCTTGATTTAAGGTTTGTGAACGGAATTTTCTTCCGTTCACTATTACTCTATAGTGAATTACTCTATAGTGAATTATGGAATTCCAATTATGGAGTTCCAATAATAAACAAGTAAAAGCGTGCTAAGTTCGGCCGGGCCGCATCTTACATACCCTCCACCATAGATCGCATTTATCGAGTTCATCTCCCGGCATCTCTTCTTAGGCAAAAAAGGGTATAAGAAAAGATTTGCTCTGCTATTAGAGCGATATCAAGATATGGTCCGGTATAAAATTTCAGCCAATTCGAATAAGAATTGCGCCGTTTGGGGGCTCAAGAAGTAAAATAGAGAGATTGATTTATATGGGAGCTGTATCGGGCGATAGACCGATTCAGACCATAATAAACACGTATGTTGATGGTCATGAGAGGATCCGTCGTACAAAATTTCAGGCAAATCGGATAATAATTGCGACATCTAGAGGCTCAAGAAGTCAAGATCCCAGATCTGTTTATATGGCAGCTATATCAGGTTATGAACCGATTTGAACTTTATTTGACACAGTTGTTGAAAGTAAGAATAAAATACTTCATGAAAATTTTCAACCAAATCGGATAGGAATTGCGCCCTCTAGAAGCTCAAGAAGTCAGGTCCCCAGATCTGTTTATATGACAGCTACATCAGGTTATGAACCGATTTGAACCACACTTGGCACAGTTGTTGGATATCATAACAAAACACTTCGTGCAAAAATGCATTCAAATCGGATAGGAATTGCGCACTCTAGAGGCTCAAGAAGTCAAGACCCAAGATTGGTCTATATGCCAGCTATATCAGGTTATAGACCGATTTGAACAATACTTCGCACAGCTGTTGGATATCACAACAAAACACGTCGTGCAAAATTGCATTCCAATCGGATAATCGGCTCAAGAGTCAAGACCCCAGATCGGTTTATATGGCAGCTATATCAGGTTATTAACCGATTTGAGCCATACTTGGCACAGTTATTGTATATCATAACAAAACACGTGGTGCAAAATTTCATTCCAATCGGATAAGACTTGCGCACTCTACAGGCTCAAGAAGTCAAGACCCAAGATCGGATTATATGGCAGCTATATTAAAACATAAAGAATATATATATTCTTGATCGTCGTGACATTTTATGTCGATCTAGCCATGTCCGTCCGTCTGTCTGTCGAAAGCACGCTAACTTTCGAGGGAGTAAAGTTAGCCGCTTGAAATTTTGCACAAATACTCCTTATTAGTGTAGGTTGGTTGGGATTGTAAATGGGCCATATCGATTCATGTTTTGATATAACTGTCATATAAACCGATCTGGGATCTTGACTTCTTGAGCCACTAGAGGACGCAATTCTTATCCGATTTGGCTGAAATTTTGCATGACGTTTTTCGTTATGACTTCCAACAACTGTCCCAAGTATGGTTTAAATCGGTCCATAACGTGATATAGCTGCCATATAAGCCGATCTGGGGTCTTGACTTCTTGAGCCTCTAGAGGGCGCAATTCCTATCCAATTTGGATGAAATTTTGCCTGAGGCGTTTTGTTATGACTTCCAACAACTGTGGCAAATAACCGATCTGGGATCGTGACTTCTTGAGCCTCTAGAGGTCGTAATTATTGTTCGATTTGGCTGAAACTTTGTACAACGGCTCCAGACACGACCTCCAACATTCGTGTCAAATTTGGTTTGAAACGGTATTTAGCCTGATACAGCTCCCATATAAAACGATCTCCCTATTTTACTTCTTGAGCCGCTAAAAGGCAAAATTCTTATTCGATTTGGCTGAAATTTTACACACAGGCTTCTACTGTGGTCTCCAACATTCAATTCAATTAGCACAATTTTTTTTATTTTATGCTATGTTTGTCTAAAGAAGATACCCGGAAATAACGCGACAAATGCGATCCATGGTGGAGGGTACATAAGATTCGGCCCGGCCGAGCTTAGCACGCTTTTACTTGTTTTATTTTATGCTTTGTTTGTCTAAAAAATATACCCAGAAATAACGCGACAAATGCGATCCATAAGATTCGGCCCGGCCGAGCTTAGCACGCTTTTACGTGTTTAAGTTTCCTATACCAACCACACTATCCCTCTCTGTGACAGGTTATATACTTGATTTTTCTCATTTTTTTTACAGTTTTTGCCTTCATTTTTGCAAAGTCTAATATGCTTGAAGCTGTGTTTGCTCTCTTTGGAGTTCTTCAAGTTCAAACTCTGCTTTTGTTTTTTGGGGTGAAGATGTAAATGATTTGCTGATCGTTTTAGACACTCCATCAATTCGTGATTTTTATGATCACAATGTCGTATGGCAAATGCAAGCATGCAGGAAGACAGTCACTCAGTCAGTCCGCCAGTTGAGCTAACCCAACATCACAGACAATTGTGACTGGCGGTGGTGGTGGTGGGGCTGCCATAGCCGTTGCTGTTGCCGTTAATGGTGTCCTTTGCAACTTGGCCTTACCCGTTTGGCATTATTTAACGCTTATTTGAACCATGCAAAATTGAAGTTTTTGCTAGGCAATGCTTTTTTTCTCATGCCTCTTCATGAGGTTGCTTAAATAGCAAAAAAGGCGAACGATATTCACAGCATAGAACTGAATTTATTTCCTCACATTTTTCTTCATCACCTTCATCATGGGAGCATTCTACCAGACCTGGGTAAACTGACTCGGCTGTCTGACTAGCTGCTAATGTAAAAAGAACATTATTTAGGTAAGGTGATTTTTGTTTGGCTTGTCGGTTAGTTATTTTACCTTGATGCGGTTGGTTGTTTTGTTACCGTTGATACCGCGCTTTTGCTGTTAGTGGCGGTGGCATCATTTGCCTTTGGCCATATGGAGCCGGCTACTGAAGTAGCAACCTTAAAATCTTTTCTTTAGCAATAGTTCTCAAATAGAAACCTTTAGAGATTTTGCTTCGGCGATTTTGGATATTGGCTTGAGTGCTTTGATTGTTGTCAGCCTTTAAACATGTCAAGTTATATGATCTTCAGGGACTTCTGGGTTTAAGCATGGGAAGACATGGCACTTGTCCTTTAGCCGTTCCCGATATGATTTGAATCGATCTGACACCTAATATAGCTCCCTTATAAACCCGTTTTCCGATTTGTCTTCTTGATTTATAAAATTTCCAGATCAAATCCATATGTATAGATACTGGAAAAACTAGTAAAAGCTTGCTAAGTTTGGCCGGGTCGAATCTTGTGTACCCTTCACTTTGGATCGCATTTGTCAAGTTCTTTGCCCGTTTTCTCTTCATAGGCATTGTCATTGTCAATATTTCAACCAAATCGGATTAGAATTTTATCCTCTAGACGCTCTAGAAATAAAATCAGGAGATCGGTTTATATGGAAGCTGTAATAGCTTGTGGACCGATTCACCATATTTAGCATGTGTGTTAGAGGTTATAGAGACTTTTACTGTGTCAAATGGGTTAAGAATTACGCCCTCCAAAGGCTCAAAAAGTAAATACCAGAGATCGGTTTATATAGGAAGTATATTAGGTTATGAACTCATTCAGGCTATATTCGGCACCTGCTTATGGTCATTGATAAAGTCACTGTGCAAAATTGTAGTCAAATCGGGGGTAAATGTCCTTTTAGAGGGCCAAGAAGTCAAATCGGGATATGGGTTTATATGGCAGCCATAACAGGTTATATTTCGATATGAACCATACTTGGCAAAAATGTTGGAGGTCATAACAAAACGTGCACAATTTCAGCCAAATCAGGTTAGAATTGCACCCTTTAGAAGCTCCCAAAGTCAAATCGAAAGATCGGTCTATAGGGCAGCAATATCAAAACATGAATCGATTTAGCCCATTTACAATCCCAACTGACCTACACTAATGGGAAGCATTTGTGCAAAATTGAAGCATTTGAAGCGCATAGCTTTATGCCTTCGAAAGTTATCGTGTTTTCCACAGACGGACAGGCAGACTGATGGCCATGTCTGATTAACCTGCTTATGGACAAAACAAGTAACAAGTAAAAAGGCGTTAAGTTCGGCCAGGCCGAACTTTGGATACCCACCACCTCGGGTGTATATGTAAACCACCTTTCGTCAAAATCCGGTGAAAAATGCATACATTTTACCCCATAGCAGCTATATCGAAATATGTTCCGATTTGGACCAAATACTAATAAGTACAAGTCATTGTTCAATTGTTTATAACAAAATATTGATCTTTTAAGTAGCTATATCTAAAAACAAGTAAAAAGGCGTTAAGTTCGGCCGGGCCGAACTTTGGATACCCACCACCTCGGGTATATATGTAAACCACCTTTCATTAAAATTCGGTGAAAATTTCATACATTATGTCCAATATCAACTTCATCAAAATATGTTCCGATTTGGACCAAATACTAATAAGGACACTAGCTATATCTAATAATAAACCAATCTGAACTATATACGAAAGGGATGCCGAAAAGCCTAACATAAGACATTGTGTAAAATTTCAGTGAAATCGGATTATAAATGCGCCTTTTATGGTGCCAAGACTTTAAATCGAGATATCGGTCTACATGGCAGCTATATCCAAATCTGAACCGATTTGGGCCAAGTTGCATAAAAATGTCGAAGAGCCTAACACAAAGCACTGTCCCAAATTTTGGCGAAATCGGACAATAAATGCCTCTTATATGGGCCCAAAACCTTAAATCGAGAGATCGATCTATATGGCAGCTATATTCAAATCTGGACCGATCTGGGCAAAATTGAAGAAGGACGTCGAAGAGCCTAACCAAACTCACTGTCTCAAATTTCAGCGACATCGGACAATAAATGCGTCTTTTATGGCCCCAAAATCGAGAAATCGGTCTATATGGCAGCTATATCCAAATCTGGACCGATCTGTGCGATATTGCAGAAGTATGTCAAGGGGCTTAACTTAACACACTGTCCCAAATTTTGGCGACATCGGGTAATAAATGAGCATTTTATGGGCCCAAAACCATAAATCAAGAATTCTGTCTATATGGCAGCTATATCCAAATCTGAACCGATCTGAACCAAATTGAAGAAATATGTCGAAGGACCTAACACAACTCACTGTCCCAAAATTCACTGTCAGCAAAATTGCACAATAAATGTGGCTTTTATGGGCCTAACACCATAAATCGGAGGATCGGTCTATATGGCAGCTATATCCAAATCTGAACCGATATGAGCCAAATTGACGAAGGGTGTCCATGGGCCTTACACAATTCACTGTCCCGAATTTCATCAAAATCGCATAATAAATGTGGCTTTTGTGGGCCTAAGACCCTAAACCGGCGGATCGGTCTATATGGCAGCTATATCCAAATCTGAACCGATCTGGGCCAATTTAACGAAGGATGTCTAAAGGCCTAACACAACTCACCGTCCCAAATTTCAGCGAAATCGGATAATAAATGTGGCTTTCTTGGGCCTTAGACCCTAAATCGGAGGATCGGTCTATATGGCAGCTATATCCAACTCTGGACCGATCTGAGCCAAATTGACGAAGTATGTCGAAGGGCCTAACTCAACTCACTGCCCCTAATTTCATTAAAATCGGATAATAAATGTGGCTTTTATGGGCCTAAGACCCTAAATCGGCGGATCGGTCTATATGGGGGCTATATCAAGATATAGTCCGATATAGCCCATCTTCGAACTTAACCTGCTTATGGACAAAAAAAAGAATCTGTGGACAAAAAAAGAATCTGTGCAAAAATGAGCTCAATATCTCTATTTTTAAAGGCTGTAGCGTGATTTCAACAGACAGACGGAGAGACGGACGGACATGTCTAGATCGTCTTAGATTTTCACGCTGATCAAGAATATATATATACTTTATAGGGTCGGAAATGGATATTTCGATGTGTTGCAAACGGAATGACAAAATGAATATACCCCCATCCTTCGGTGGTGGGTATAAAAAGACAGGAGGAGTGGAGAAGCGGAATGGGGGTGAAGAACTGCTCGTCCCTACGCAAGCACGGATATACCTAAGCGGGAGCTTGTGGCACCCCCTGTTGGAACCCCCATCCTGTTCCCTCAACAAACCTCAGGAGACATACCAGAGGTACGTTTGCAAGTTCACCCAGGTCACAGAAGAAACGGCTCCCCAGAAAGGAGAGCCTACGTCTTTGCAGCCCCGAACAGGAATACAGCAAGTGCTCAATAGTCTCTTCCTCATCGAGACAACTCCTACAGAAGTCATTGTGCGGTATCCCTATGCGCTGCACCATGCGGCCTATGGCACAGTGTTCGGTTATGACCCCTGTTGAAGTTCTCGTCGACCTCTTATCGAACGTCAGCAACTTCCTAGTCTTCCTCCGGTCGATGACGGCCATAGCACCTTCGCAGTCCAGCAACCATATACCGGGTCTCACATCGCCACCGACGCCGCCCTGGCCATCCCCTCTACTGTGTTCAGTAGCTCGAAAAATGGCACTTACGCAAGACCGATGACTGGTCCGCCCGGCGCAGACGAACCCTTCCTGGTGCACTCGTCTCCCCTTTCATTTCCTGGAATCCCCTCATGCACAGGAACCCATGTCAGCGTCACATAATGGGATCGGAGCCTATCCAGGGATTTCAAACAATCCGCCACGCATCTCGACCTTACCATCCTCGACCCCATGGCCTCGAGCGCCGCCATACTGTCCACATAAATTCTGAGTTTCGAGGGCGGTTAGCCCCTTAGCAGAATTTCTTGCGGCCACTGCAATGGCACAGACCTCTGCCTGAATAACAGTACACTCTTCCGGCTGCCTCAGAGACATTCTGATATAGAGTGCATCAGAGTAGACTCCCAATCCAGTCTCTGACTCCATCTGTGTAGATCGAGGCATCATCCTCCTCAAGTACACCATTCGTCCCTCTCAGGAAATCGAATCGCGAATGCCTGGTGCCAGTTAGTCGGAGATCCTCCTTAGTCTTTCCTCCGTATCCATAACACCCAGAATCAAACTGTAGCCGCAACCATCCTGCTTCAGTATGTCGAACTCCCTCAGCCTAAGCGCGACCCTGGCAGCGCAGTCCCAAATATAGTCCCCAATAGGCTGCATATCTAGCATCGCCTCCAGGCCTGCCTGTGGTGCGGATCTTAGTGTCCCTGTGATCCCGACGCAGGCCAGTCTCTGGACCTTCTCGAACTCCCTCGCACGTGTCCTCTTCCTTACCGCATTCCACCATAAAAGTGCTCCATATGCATTTATTGACCAATCTTGCCAAAATTTTGTACAGCGCTTTCCCCGGCGACTACCCTAATATCTAAAAAGTTTGCTAGAAATCGGTTCAGATTTAGATATAGCTCCCAAATATATGTTTGTCAGATTTGCAATAATGTTGTCATTTGTCCACCGTATTTATTACAGTTTGAACATACTTGCTCGAAATTTGATACTGAAAACATCCGCCGCGGTCCATCAAAATTGTTTCAGAATTAGATATAGCTCCCACTTTGTACCAATTGTGTAGGCGTAGAGTATTATAAAGTCGGCGATCTAGCCATGTCCGTCCGTTGGTCTGTTGAAATCACGCTACAGTCTTTAAAAATAGAGATATTTACCTGAAACTTCGCATAGATTCTTTTTTTGTCCATAAGCAGGTTAAGTTCGAAGATGGGCTATATCGGACTATATCTTGATATAGCCCCCATATAGACCGATCGGCCGATTTAGGGTCTAAGGCTCATAAAAGCCACATTTATTATCTGATTTTGCTGAAATTTGGAACAGTGAATTGTGGCAGGCCCTTCGACACTCTTCTTTAATTTGGCCAAGATCGGTCTAGATTTGGATATAGCTGCCATATAGACGATCTCTCGATTTAAGGTTTTGGGCCCATAAAAGGCGCATTTATTGACCGATGTCGCCGAAATTTGAGATAGTGAGTTAAGTTAAGCCCCTCGATATACTTCTGCAATATGGTACGGATGGGTGAAGATTTGGATATAGCTACCATATAGACCGATCTCTAAATTTAAGGTTTTAAGCCCATAAAAGTCGCATTTATTATCCGATGTCGCGGAAATTTGGGACTGTGAGTTGTGTTGAACCCTTCGACATTCTTCTTCAATTAGTGTCAAATCGGTCCAGATTTGGATATAGCTGCCATATAAACCGATCTCTCGATTTATAGTCTTGTCCCCATAAAAGGCGCATTTATAATCCGACTATCTGACCCGGGCCCGGTCCGCTGCGCCTTCTTTTACTTTATATGGAACAAAAGTTTCCTTGGAATATTTATTTTCGACAATTAAAGAGCTTATAGTGAAATACCATGCTACGAAAATAGTACAACGCTTGACTAACAGTTTAACAATATAAGTGCCTTCTTCTGAATCCCATATCATCTATTGGTCTACGAATTTAAGTTTGGATGTAAGGTGTACTCCATTCTTAAAATACTTCATTCCAGCCCGATATTCTCATGATGTCTGATTAGGGGTGTTTTCGGGGGTGCGGTGGTCCCCCGTATACTTGGCCCTGAAAAAAATATCAGCATCGTGCTCTGCTCTCATATACCATTTACTTAAACCTCATATTGCCATTGGCTCAAGAGGAGTTTACAGAATGAGGCGTCCCCCAAGCACATGGCCCCAAAATAGGTTATCAAATTAGTTTTCTAATCTCAAATACCTTGCATTTGAGCCACATATTGGCATGGTTGAAAAACTTTTACCCTTTGGGGGGTGTTTTGGGGAAGGGCTGATGCCCTAAATACATGATCCTACACTCACTTGGATATCAAATTCGTATTCTACTCCCAAATACCTTTATTTGAGCCCCATATTGCGATGGTCACTAAAAAAATTGCTATTTGTGGGGTATTTTGGGAAAGGGGTAGACCCCCAGAAAATTTGTCCCGAAAATGGGTATCAATTATTGCTCTACCCCCAATACCTTTCGTTAAAGCTCCACATGGTCGGTAAATATGCCCGATTTAGGGGTGTTTTGGGGATTGGGGTGGTCCCCCAAATTCTATGCCCTGAAAATATATCAGCAACGTGCTCTATTCTCATATATCATTTAATTGAAACCCATATTGCCATTGCCCTCAAAATTGGATATCAATTTTGTTTCTTTTGTCTCATTTAAACTCCTTATTGCAAAAGTCGGCAAATATGTCCGGTTTGGGGTATTGGCCCTAAAAACTATGAATATTTAGTTCCACTATCCACCCAAATTGTCTTGGTGAGCAAATACGTCCTATTTGGGGGTGGGACGTCCGCTAGATAGTTGGCCCCTAATGTTGATATCAGATACGTGGTCTACTCCCACATACCTTTAATTTGAGCCCCATATTTCCATAGTCGGCAAACATGGCCGGCTTGGGGCGGCCACTCAGTGAGTTGGCCTTGAAAATATATATCGAATTCTTGGTCCACTTTAAAAACCCTCTTATTTAAGCCTCATATTGCAATAGTCAGCAAATACTTCCTATATGGTTGGTATTATGCGGTTGGGGTGGCCCCACTGACACGTTTTCCTGAATATTAATATCAAATTCGTGCTTTACTCCCAAAGACCTTTCATTTGAGCCCCATTTTGCTATGGTCGTAAATTTGTCCCCTTTGGGGGAGGTTTTTGGTGAGTGGCGGCCCCCCAAACACTTGGTCCCATATTTGGATAACAGATTCGTATATTGCATTCAAATACCTTTTTATTTAAACCCCATATTTCCATGATCAGCACATAAGTCCAGTTTGGGGGGTGTTTTGGGGAAGGGGTGGACCCCCAGAAACGTGGTCCCAACGTGATGTTTATGGGGAGAGGACCCCCAAACATTTGGTCCCATATGTGGATATCAGATTCGTATTTCACTCGCAAATACCTTTCATTTGAGTCCCATATTGCCATGGGCGGTAAATATGTCCGATTTAGGGGTGTTATGAGGCTTGGGGTGGTCCTCCTAGCACTTGCTCCGACAATTAGATATCAGATACGTTTTCTTATCTTAAATACCTTTCATTTGACTCCCATATTGTCGTGATTGGTCTAAATATATGTTAGGTAGGTTTTAGTGTAGGGCAGCCCCCCCTAGGTAGCCCATCCGAAATTTGAATACCAAATTTTAATTTTTAGGGTATCATATGAGAGCACACAAAATTTCTCTTAAATAGCACCACCCATCTCCGAGATCTGGCGTTTCTAAAAATTAGGGTAAGGGGGAGGGTCCGCCGCCCCCCTTCAGATTTCAAAAAATGTAGTACCCTATTTTCACCATGGGGTCATTATGCACCATGTGTGCAAATTTGAAGGAAATCGGTTCAGCCGCCGTTACTGAGTCTGTAAGGAACACAGAAACATACAAACAAACAAACAAACCTACAAACAAACATAAATTGATTTTTATGCCCACCACCGAAGGATATCGAAATATCCATTTCCGACCCTATAAAGTATATATATTCTTGATCAGCGTAAAAATCTAAGACGATCTAGACATGTCCGTCCGTCTGTCTGTTGAAATCACGCTACAGTCTTAAAAAAAGGGATATTGAGCTGAAATTTTGCACAGACTCTTTTTTTGTCCATAAGCAGGTTAAGTTCGAAGATGGGCTATATCGGACTATATCTTGATATAGCCCCCATATAGACCGATCCGCCGATTTAGGGTCTTAGGCCCATAATAGCCTCATTTATATCCGATTTTGCTGAAATTTGCGACAGTGAGTTGTGTTAGGCCCTTCGACATCCTACGTCATTTTGGCCCAGATCGGTCCAGATTTGGATATAGCTGACATATAGAACGATCCTCAGATTTAGGGTCTTAGGTCCATTAAAGCCGCATTTATTATACGATTTTACTGAAATTTGGGTCAGTAAGTTTGGTAAGGCTCTTCAACGTCCTTCGTCAATTTGGCACAGATCGATCCAGATTTGGATATAGCTGCCATATAGACCGATCCTCCGATTTAGGGTCTTAGGCCCATAAAAGCCACATTTATTATCCGATTTTGATGAAATTTGGGGCAGTGAATTGTGTAAGGCCCATCGACATCCTTCGTTAATTTCAAAATCAGATCGGTCCAGATTTGGATATAGCTGCCATATAGATCGATCCTCCGATTTATGGTGTAAGGCCCATAATAGCCACATTGATTATACGATTTTGCTGAAATTTGGGACAGTGTTAGGCCCTTTGACATATTTCTTCAATTTGGTCCAGATCGGTTCAAATTTGGATATAGCTGCCATATAGACCGATTTCTTGATTTATGGTTTTGGGCCCATAAAATGCTCATTTATTGCCCGATATCTCCGAAATTTGGAACAGTGAGTTAGGTTAAGCCCCTTGACATACTTCTGCAATATCGCACAGATCGGTCCAGATTTGGATATAGCTGCCATATAGACCGATATCTAGGTTTTAGGTTTTGGGGCGATAAAAGACGCATTTATTGTCCGATGTCGCTGAAATTTGAAACAGTGAGTTTGGTTAGGCTCTTCGACGTCCTTCTTCAATTTTGCCCAGATCAGTCCAGATTTGAATATAGCTGCCATATAGACCGATCTCTGGATTTAAGGTTTAGGGCCCATAAAAGAGGCATTTATTGTTCGATTTCGCCGAAATTTGGGACAGTGCATTGTGCTAGACTCTTTGACATTTTTCTGCAATTTGGCCCAAGTTGGTCTAGATTTGGATATAGCTGCCATATAGACCGATTTCACGATTTAAAGTCTTGGTCCCATAAAGGGCGCATCTATAATCCGATTTCACTGAAATTTGACACAGTGACTTATGTTAGGCTTTTCGACATCTGTGTCGTTTATGGTTCAGAACGG